>NW_023606229.1:0-60001 GCF_013339745.2 Dermacentor silvarum
GCCATACGGAACCTCACGGCGTCGGCGACTTCAGAAGTGCGCCTGGACTGCCCATATACTTAATTGCTATCGCACTAAAATGCAAACCAGCTTTTACGGCCGTGCTACCAGCACGTGAGGAGTGGTCTGCAAAGATATGCAGGCGTTCTGAGGCTTTTTTTCTTCTCTGGCTAGTGCGAGCCGTCGTGGCGTTGCTTAAATGTGTTCCCGTCGCGTGCTGCGGAACGATTTGGAGATGCTTTAGCTCGTTCTCCAAGAAATTTACGTGACATCAGTTAATAAAAGGTAGTCGGAGAAGCATATGTAGCCTTTAGGTTCAGCATCACCACATGTAGAAATTTCTAGTGGCTTGGCAAACATACGACATCCGCTGCGGAGTGCATAAGCGTTGTGGACTATTTTGGCTCGATCGGTTTCCACTCGACGAAGAGCTGCGCTATCTGTAAATTGCCAGCGTGAATTGGAAACTTTTCTCACTATCTGATCGCTTGCATGGTGTGGGAATTGAAACAAGAGTGCTCGCGCACGGCCATCCGAATGCAACCCTGGAACATGTAAGCGCCAATCGTTATAGAATATTTGTGTCAACCACCGGCATCGTCACTCATTTCAAGTCTAGTATGGATTTGAAATCAATATGTCTATATGTTAGCCTTCTGTATGAAGCCGATGGCATTGCTAAACACAGTGATCACTGCGGTTGTAAATCAGTATGTTACAAATACGTTTTGTGCTGCGGCATTGCCTTTTGACCTGTAAACCAATGAGGTTTGCATGAAAAGAATGCGACGGCAATTAGTCAGGACACCATTTCCGTAAAACGGGTGACTGCATCGTGGTAGAGGTCGGGCCGAACAAGATCGAACAAGTCGGTTTTAAGCCCCTTGCGGATTGTCAAGTTTGAATCCCGCTTTTCTAGAGCGGTCAATCAGCTAACGATTTGGTTGCCATCTTTCGAAAAGAGAGAGAGAAAAAGACGAAACACGGGCTGACGCCGCAATAAGACCAGACGTGGTCGTGCCGCATGCTCGGCTCATGAGCTAAACCCACAAACATATATATAACCCAGCAGCTTCGGACGCTCGCGCAGTGCGCAGCGGGCCGATCGACCACTCGACAAGTGTGATTCACACTGCACGGTGTGCTCTTATTACTGACCGAAACAATTTCTTTCGTGAGCGGGAACCGCATGAAACAAACGATGTAGTTGCGCAATAATGTAGGGGCACTCGCAGAAAACGTGTCACGTTGGACGCGGCATTGTCGTGCATTCCGATCAGAAAGAAGCAGATGGCACACTAATGTGGCGAGCGAGTCTTCGCGACAGACCAGCTGGACAAACGATTCAGTGAGCAGTGTTACACGCTCCGGCTACCGGTAATGAACACGAGTCGAAGCTTCCTGTGACATGTGCAGTCCGCCCCAAACCCGGCAGTGCCTTCGTCCTCAGCTGTGCTCCCTTTCTTTCCCGTCACATTACCTGCTCCTCCCCTCTCTCCCCAGCGTGGCCCCCCTGTATTTCTTCTGTCTCTTTTTTTTTTTATATTATCTGGACTTTGTACAAACTTGAGCTGCTCTAAAGTTAATGGATGGCCGGGTTTCACGTTCCGAGTGGGGCCAATAGGAGAAGCCGCAACGGAAGGGTCATATTTGGCCACTGCTTTAGCACGAGAGCACTTTTTGCATGGCAGAGCCATCGATCTGACCGCGTCAGCCGGGAATCGAAAACCCAAGCTACTTTTTTTTTTTCCCCAGCTGCAGAACGCGACTGCCACTGAACCACCGCGGCGGATCTTGGAATCACTGCATTTATTATTTGCAGTTTCTGCGAGTCTCGTTCTGAATCAGTGGCTCTCACCTCATCCAAACGATTAAATGAAACGAAGCTGCGCGAACTGAAGCGAAGTGGCCGACCTCGTAAATGTTTCACTGGGCAGGAGCAGGGCAATCCGTCGGCCTCGCTTTGCCCAAACCGCCAGGTTCGCCTCCGCGGCTGCAACTCCATGGTTGTCCGACCGAGAGAGAAAGAGCGGGAAAGAAACCAGACTGCGCGCGCGCTGACCCGAGATGCGGCTGCCGCCGAGTCTAATCTGTGCCATATCCGCTGGCCTCGATTAGCGCTGGCCTTGCAAGAGACCGCACTGCCTTATTTATTGCTCCAAGCGAAGCGCGGCAGCTGCTTGTGATCGCGCGCCAATCGATGCCGCAGCAAACAAGGCGTCGCCACGCTTTCGGTTCTTCTAGCCAACTGGGAAACAACGCACTGTATAGTGCGATCAAACGAAGCTTAATAAGAAAGCGCGCTTAATCCCTTGCGGGAAGGCAACACCTGTGTTCGCATCAAGGCGTCTTTCCAGCTGATTTCACTGTTGGCCGACATCGAACAAGTGCGTGCGCTCTCTTGTAAACCGCACTGCTGCTCACAACGCGTTTGTTTTCGCGGGAGAAAACCAGAGGGGGAAAAACCCCGCATCTTGCCGGTAATCCACAGCGCCGGTGGTTGCTGAAATGCGCATCTGGTGCTCTTGTGCACGGGGTGAACGCGCCTCGGAAGTGGCAGCCAATGAGTTACAATAATAAAGGTAGAAGAAATACATTCGTAATATATGGGCAATAAATTATTTACAACAGTAAGAATACAAGTAATTCGACTTTGTAGAAGATGCGCGCGATCGTGGCTTAATGGCTACATAGCATCGGACTCCTGGCCTGGGAGTCGGCCACGCATTTATCGAAGAGGCCCGAAACGACCTTCAGGAAAGTGACTAAGATTAAAAAGAGAAGCATGTGCGAGCGCGCAGAATCCAGCAAAGCTGTTTCTGTCGACCAGTTGCAATAAGTATTTTAGTTGCCTGTAATTAAACCACGTAATTTGAAACGTTGCCCTCATATGACTTGCCCGTCTGAAACCTTTTCCGCGCGCAATGCTTTCGAGCGCTTAAATTTTTCCAGAATAAAGGCAGTCATATATCCGCACACACATATAGCTTCGGGAGAACAATAGCCATAACGTTCTCCCTATGCGCACCAAATTTGATGGATTTTGTAGTTCCTAGAATCTGCCGATAATAAGGCAAAGAATGCTTCGCATTAAAAGAATCGATGTAGCAGTATGCACAAACGGCGTCGGCTCTCGTTCATAAAATACACAGAAGCGAAATAATCCAGCACTATCATAACGAGGAGTTGTAAGCAAATGTAGCGCATACAGAAGAGCCCAATCACGGTAGTCCGCCGAAACATACACAGCCGGCATGGCTGGGAAAGTGCGGTTCAATAGCTCCGTCAGTCTGGAAATTTATTGTAAAGGCCAAACTACACGTATGCGCGTGCCAGCGCGTGAAAACTCGCGCTCGCACGCCTTGCGTTTGCCGCTCCTCGCGAGTATAATGGCGGTTTGAACCACTTGGCTCACATTTTCGCTTTCGTTACGCGATGACAATCTCGGCAAGCGCCGGCACAGAAACCTTGACATCGCAATGCGCGCAGGGTTCATTCGCAGCTTGTTGCTCGGCTCTCTCCGCGGGTTACTTTATATTTAGTTACTGCACATGCTAGCAGAGTTGCGCATATGTCCGCCATCTTGCCCGCCGACGCATCCGTGTTAAGCAGCAAAGCCACTCCTCTTGAATGCAGGATACGGCGCGGCTCAGCTGTCGAGTGTGCGTGCGCCTGCATTCCGCAAAGGCAAGGTGGCGCGGCGGGCGGCAGTGCAGGCCATAGAAACTCCATGGTGCAGGCGCAGCCGTGGCTTTCCTTCTACAGGATGCTTTTTGCGCATGTGACCAGATTTGGCGAATAGGGGCGCGAGCGGTGCGTTCAATCAGATGCGCAACTCTGCTCCCCAAGGGGACCATATACAGTAACTCTAGGAGAGGTTACAGTCACTGGAACCTGGTAAGTACCGCAGCCCTTTTCTCTTCGCCGCCGCGCCACCGATTGGTCAGTTGCCGTCACGCGATCACTTTCCGCCATTGATGGTCCACGCCGCGCCGGAGCGGACACGCAGGCAAAGGCATCGCTCGCACACGCCGCCCGTATTAGCTATCGACTAGGTCGGACTTTGTATTTGTGTAATTTAGGCCATATGTAAAGTTCGTGGACCTAAAACAAAACGAAAGGAAATGCCCGAGTGCCGCGCTTTTGGGTGTAGCAACCGCAGGGTGTCCGGGAAAAGCGCTTTTCGCGATACCAAGTCCATGGAAACAGCGACAGCAAACGCCCTGTTGTCTGGCTGTACCAGATAAAGCTCGGCAAATTCACTCCCACCAGGTGAATTTGATGGCATCGCAAAGCTGAGAAGCTTCGCCGTATCATCGAACTGCATGTATATGCCTTGATGTGATCAAAAAAAATGTCACAGTTTCACCCTAAGGGCGAAGCAATGAATGCGATAGCAACACAGCAATGTCATACGAAGTAAGGTGAGCGGCCTTGGTAGCAATATGAATTGTAGTAAACATGAGCTGATTAAGTAAGCAGGTGTGCTGCGGCGTAAGTAGACCGACATGAAGAGAGACTCGATGACCACGAGAAGGCGCGTGTGAAACGGTGGTGTTGATGAGAAGCGCTTACCGTGGGCAGCGCGTGCGAAGGGACACACCTGTAGTGCTGCACTGCCGATCTGGGCAGCATTGCATGTGTAGCGTGCGTTGGAAAATGTGGCCCGACTATTACTAACTGAATGAACAAGCGTGGTGTGAGCGCGCACAAACATGAATAGATCACACTGAATGACTGCAGCCAACGACTGTCAAAACGCTGGCAGCGAGCGCATACGCCGCGCAGCGGGCGAAGGTACGTGCGGTCTATCGCTTCAACGGAAACTGAGCGGCGAATGCGCATAAAGGTCAGAGCCGTGTGGAGATAAGACTGTGCGGGCGAGCGAACGACGAGCGCGGTTGTTGGCAGAGTAGAAATGCGCCCCCCCCCCCCCCCCCCCCCCCCCGCCCGCCCGCGCTCCCTCCGGCGCTGGCTTCCCGCTTCCTTGCTTGCACGTGGGTGATTGAGTGCGTTGGCTCTCCGTGATAGCGCGCGTCCCCGCACGCTTCCGCTCGGGCATACGGCGCGCGGCGAAGATTTTATCTATAGGGAACCTCACGGCGACGGCGACGGCAGAAATCCGGTTGAAGTGTCCATATAATTGCTATCGCAATACAAGTTTCTACAAGAGCTTTTCTTAGCGGACTGCTGTTTGCCTTGCGCACGACAAGCGAGGAGATGCTCAGAAGTGAGCAAACTGTGGCTCGACAGGCGTCGGAATGCGGGCAGCTGAGTCAAAAATAACATAATGTAGTGAGAAAACCACTGCAATTAAGATCTATCGAACTGTCCATGTCGAATATTAAAATGTACATTTTCTCGTGTGTTGCTGTTTATTACTGCTTAAAACAACGGGAACGTGGCCTGGATAACTCTGTTTTAGCATCTCTTTTCTTGTACTGCAGTCAGAGACCATCTTTCTTTTCTTTTTTTGTAGAAGCTAGTCGATCTGCATCAATCGTTCCGAGCGCGGGTAAATGAGTAGCCACGTTAGAAAGCGATTACATCCGCGCTTATAAACGATGCTTGGCAGCGCTTGCTACCTAATCAGCTTAAAAAATCCTGCGTGACACACGAGCATCGGGCGCGTTTTGCATTCAGAACGGGTCACCCGGTGGCGCATAGTTGAATGCTTCACTTTCCGAATACATGCAATCTATATCGAATTAGCTAAGCGAAATACGGTTTTGTCTGTGGATTTCACAGGGCTCATTGCGACAACCATTCTGCCATTATTCATTGTAGCAAGCCTAGAAAACCCGAGGGAGAGCTGCTCGCGTTTCCCGCAATGCGTCGAATAGCTACGAGTTAGCTACGACGCTAAAACAGTCAACGTAAACAAACCCGAGATTCACGAAAGCCTGCGACGTAAAAAATGCTTAAAGCACGAGTAATGTTGCTTAATTATGCGCGTTATTACGCAATATACTCCTTGGATAGCTTCCCAACGAGCACAAAACTTAAAGGGAAGGAGAACAAACGACAGGACGGCCGCTCGAGCGCCCGTCCTGCAGGTAGCTGGTTTCGTTTCATGCAATTTGGCGCCTTAAATATCTTCCGATTACCGGAGAATTGCCGACCAGTTTTGTAACTGGTCTTGCGGACTTTCCGCTAGGTAACGTTACCTTACTTTACGGCGCACCGCGACATTTACGTATACTGACCACGGCCGTAGCATTTCGTGCCAACTTACCGCTGACATCTTTGTTGCTGTTCTACTGAACGTAAACTGACCACCTCTTAAGGCCAAACTACACGTACGCGTGCCGGCGCGCGATAGTTCGCGCCCACGTGCACGCCTCGCACATGCGCAGATGGTGCAGGACAGATCGTACTCGTCGAAGCAATTGGTGGAGTGGCGGGTGCACATATATCTAATGTTTACACACGCTAAGAAATAGCGTTGTCGACCATGGCGGCACCCATAGCTCGCGCTTCAGCGTGAATTCTCGTGCTGGCTACGTTCTCAGTCGCGTTGATCGCCAGTAACCATTGAAATGAGCTTTAGAGAGCCATGTATATAACTATTACCATATAACTATATACCTATATAACCATATACTTATATAACCTATATATAACCATACATATAACCATTGAAATGAGCTTTAGAGAGCCATATATAGCAACTGTAAGCTCTCCTAAAGTCACTGGAACCTGGAAAGTACCGCAACCGCCGGAGCGCGTGCAGCCAAAACTGTGCTGTTGTTGCCAGATTTGGTCCAACGCGTCTCTCGGGCGGCAGCAGCTCAGCTATGTAGATTTGCTTTCAGCGGTTTATATTGTAGCAGCACCAGCAACGCGCAGAATTGTTGTCGGCGCCGTCCGTGACTGTTGCCGGTGCCTCTGGCGGCGGCTCGGAGGTTTTCGACCAGATCAGAACTGGACACTCGTCGAGCATCGTCGGAAGTCCTTGCCACCTTCTCACCTCGCAACGGTTCTATATAAATAAGTTTCTGTTTGTAGATGTGTGCTTACTCGTGCTTAAGCAACTTCTTGGGGCTGCCTCTTTCGATCAAGGCCTACTCCGAGAACTGTTCTTGCAGCGCCTGCCTTCCACGGTCCACATGGTGCTCGCCGCTGCAACTGGTTTATCTCTGGCGAATCTCGCGCAACTTGCCGACTCCGTGATGGAAGTCGCCTGCCCACCCATTTCTTCGATCGCGACGACGTCCGCAACAAATGACGCTGCTCGTCTCTCGGCACCTGATCTACAGGCACTTCACGACGACTTTCGCAGCCATCTATCCGCGCAGATTACCACCCTATCAGCACGCTCTCGATCCCCGTCACGCCAGCGTTCATCTAGATCACCGCGTCCCGGCGAGTGCTGGCACGGCCGCTACATGGTATAAGCGAACCAGTGGCGCATCGACCCCCGCCACGCTTTCAGCCCCACTAGTTCAACGTGTACCTTCAGTGCTCTGTTCACATTGTCATTACAATTCAGGAGGTGGCTTGAGGTCGAATTTTCCTGATTAACAAAAACACTTTATCACTGTCTTGTATTTATTCATTCACTCTTAAATTATACTTTGAGTGAAACGCTGAAGAAATAAACATCGTCATCATCCTTGGTGTCATTATTATTATAATTATCAGGAATTTTTTGCTGTTGGATTCCTCTGGCTAAAGCAAGGAAATTACGTATTATGCAAAGTGCTTGCTCGCTCCCCCCACCCATTACCAACACAAAAACTCAACCCCTCCTCATTATGGCTTTCATTATGGCCGCATTTCTCTTCCCTTTTGCTATTATCTTTTCCTGTGTCTCTAGATATCTACCGCCTTCGCCTACCGCGTTTAGCACCTAGGTGATGATGATTTATTGGCATTCCCTTTGAAACGGGGTGGCGACAAATAGTCACCTAGCCTGCTTGATTTAATCAGGTATACTACACATGTTCTTTATCTAGCATTTTTGTATACCTCTCATTATCTTTCTTTTTCAAAAATTTAGCTTGTACCGCTGCCTATGATTTTAAGAGATCATGTCGTATCCATCTTTTCCCTGCTTTTTTTCCACCAGTACTCTAATCGTCTCTTGCTGATCTCTACGGCTGATCTGTTTATGTTCCCTTCCACTTTAAACCCAAGCGCTTCTGGGAGTTGCACGTTACCTACGGTTCTCGCTGGGTGGATCCCGTCGCATTCCATTAGGATGTGCTGAGTGGTCTCTGGATCTCTACTGCAGCATACACATGTCTCATCTAGTTCCGAATATTTGTTCCGATATGTTTTCGTCCTTAGGCAACCGGCTCGAGCCTCAAATAGCAAGGCACTGCCCTTTGTGTTATCGTACAGATTTTCCCTTCTAATTTCTTTCTTCTCATTCTTGTAAATCTCCATTGTCCTTTTCGTTTTCATTCTTTGCATCCAATTCACGGTCTCTATTTCTCTCACTTTCTTTCTGATGACCCCTGGTTGTCTATTTACAGTTTCGATTATCCTGTACTTGGTTGCCAACTTCCTTGACCTCTTCCTCCATTCTGTGTCCACGCTTTTCATGTAGAGATACTTGTGCACTTTAGCCGCCCATTTATTTTCATCCATGTTCCTGAGCCTTTCTTCAAAACTAATTTTGCTTTGTGCTTCTCTGACTTCAAAAGAGGCCCAACCCATGTCTCCATGCACTGCCTCATTTGTCGTATTACCGTGTGCTCCCAAAGCCAACCGGCCTACTGATCTTTGGTTAACTTCCAAACCCGCCAATATATCCGATTTTAAGCATATAATGGCATTTGCGAATGTTAGCGCTGGCACCATTACTCCTTTCCAGATTCCACGCACCACCTCATACTTATTGTGGCCCCACAGTGCTCTGTGTTTCATTAATGCTGCATTCCGCTTCCCCTTTATTTTCAGATTATCTTGGTGGTTGCTTGAGTAATTCTTTCCTTCGTTTATGTGTACGCCGAGGTACTTATATTGCTTCACTATGGGTATTACTTGCTGTTGAATTGACACCACGAAGTTACTCGTGTGTTCATTAAAGATCATAATCCCTGATTTCTCTGTGCTAAACTTAAGGCCTAGATTTGTCGCTGCGTTCCCACAGATATTCGCAAGTATCTGTAAATCTTTTTTATTGTCCGCTAGTAGCACAATGTCGTCTGCGTACATCAATCCAGGGACCTTCTGTTGCACCATTTGTCCATTACGCATGTAGGATAAATCAAAACCTAATTCGCTGTTTTCCAGTCGTATTTCTATGCCCTTGACGTAAAGCGTGAACAACAATGGTGACAGAGGGCATCCTTGCTTCAATCCTTGGTGAATTCCCACCATTTCATTTCCTTTTCGGCCTTCCCATGCCACTTGTACTTGGTTGTCTCGATATATCTCCCTCAGCAGCTCCACGAAATCGTCATCCATGCCTTCGTATTGAAGAATATCCCACAACAATTCCCTGTCTACGTTGTCATAAGCTCCTTTAATATCTAGAAATGCTACCCATAAAGGTCTTTTCTGAGCTACTGAAATCTCTATGCACTGAGTTAGTACAAACATATTGTCTTCTAAGCGTCTGCCTGGCCTGAACCCATTCTGTAGTTCCCGCAATACACCGTTTTCCTCCACCCACTTCGACAGTTCTAATTTTATGGCTTGCATTGCCATTCTATATATCACCGACGTTACTGTAACTGGCCTGTACGAGCTCGTCTTATCCTTATCTCCTTTGCCTTTGTAGATGAGATTCATCTTGCTTTCACGCCATCCAACGGGAATATTCTTTGTTCTAATCACTTGCTCTATGGCATTAGTCAGCAGTGCCTTGCTTTTTGGACCGAGGTTTTTGATTAGCTGTATTGGGATTTCGTCGGGTCCTGCTGCCGTGTTGTTAGGGACATTTTCTGTTGCCTTTTTCCAATAAAAGCTTTCTATGCTGAATTTTGATCTCTCAAGCCTCTCTGTTGTTGCTGGATCTGTTGTCTGAACTACGCTTTTTCTCGTACTGAAGTTATGCCTGATAACGTCTGTGATGTACCGCAGCGCATCATCGCCTTCATAGATGTTACCGTCTTACGGTAATAGATGTTACCGTCTTACCGTCTTAGGGTGCCTCGATGCCAGCGCCGCCGTTCAGGGTGGTGCCATCCTTTGACCGCACCCGCGCCGCCGCTTTTTCGCTGCGACGCCATCTTGAGTCACAGCGAGCGGTTGCGAGTGCTTGGTGCCGGTGCTTAGTTCGAGACACAGTGCGCGCGGATGTTTCGCTGACGCTTCTACTTGCTGGACAGTGTTCAGCCGCATGAATGACAAGCTTGTCAAGTGCATCGAGTCGACATGACGGGCTGTTGTGTTCCCAAGTGCACCAGATCGACGCGTAAAGGGCTTCGTTGTTTACGCTTCCCCCGGGACCCAGAGCGAAGGAAGAGATAGGAAGCCCAAGTAAAGCGGTATCACTGGAAGGCAACGAATAGCTCCTACATTTGCGAGGTAAGTGTCAAGAAAGTTTAGACTATCGCATCGTGTTTTTCATAAATAAGAAAGTATTCTCTGATCCTCGCTCACGTACCTACGTTCGCTCACGAACTAAGCACTGCACCGATGCTGAGTAGCCTATGGTTTGCGAGCGCGCGTCGCATAGGCTTTTGCCGTTTTGATCAGCGCAGTCTATGCGAGTAGTACCCTTATTTTAAGAACTGACGAAAATGCTTCGCCGCGAATTAGCCTTACATTAGCTACAAATCGTCATGCAAACCACCTATTTTACTTTTTCACGGGAAGCATACATCGTGTCTCTCTTGTTTCTTTTTTTCCCCTCAGTTTTTTTCCCTCAGTGTACGTGGCAAGCGAAGCATTGTGATTTTCTCTGATTTCTCAGCAGATATCTTGCGGATCTCAGGTTGTTACGTTATATAGCCGATTTTTTAGACGAATATATTTGTAGCGTGGTGCTCGTAAGCCGATGGTCATTCGTGCTCATTCCCGATCGTAGTGGGTACTGTGACGGTCTTTAAATGCCTGTGCACGGTATGCCCAGGTGTAGTAGAGTTAAGGGGCATCATGGGACCAAAATGTTTCGGCGCTTTCTGGCATGGTGTCTGTTGTAGCCTGTGCATTTCTTCGAAACGTGTGAAGCGAGGTAATACAGCATTACTTCTGCGAAAATTTATTTTTAAGCACTTAATGGGTTTTCTGTATTTACAAGGCAACTTTTCATATCAATAATCACTTTTGTTGTTTTACTTGTACGTAGCGAAATAGCGGAAAACGGCGTCGCGACCTTTCGGAGCGTACGGCGAAGCTGGTCGGCAATCACTGACACCGCGGCACCGGTGTCGACAAGCGCGTGAACAGCGATACCTTCCGCATAAACTTCAATGACGTTCGCAGGGGATAAGCGAGGGCTTGAGCAGTTCGATGAGATCGCAGTTCTTGCCTCCGGAACTGCGCCTTTTAGTTTTCCTCCACAGCGGGGGTGCGGCGGACAAGGGGGGACAGGGAACGTCGACGGGGAGAGGGAGACCGACGAGTGGTGAAACTTCGAGGAGCAGGAGACGAGGAAGCGAAGTGCGGAACAGGTGGAACATAGCGGGGCTGAGAGTCAGGTGTATTCCCTCGTGGTCTCGCAGTATCGGGAGGGTACCAACCCCGCCGGCGGCAAAATCGTGCCACGTGGCCAGCAAAGCCACACGCGTAGCAGATCGGCCGATTGTCCTGGGTACGCCACGGATTGTGAACAGGGGGCCCAGGCTGGGGTGCACAATGTTGAGCCGGGCGTAGGGGCTGCGGAGGCGCGCAGACGTCGCTTCTGGGCACGTAGTTTGCAGCTGCAGAAGGCGACGCGTAGAAGCCGCTTGTGGGCGTGTAGTGTGAAACTGCAGGCGGAGGTCTTGGACTGGCAACGACGGCAGCGTACGTGAGCGGAACCGGCGCTGGAGGGGGCTGATGAGCGAGAGGTAGTGCGTCGCTCACTTGTTCGTGTATGACCCGACGTAGTTCCGGAGACAAGGAGGACTCAGACGACCGGGTAGCAGGCAAAAGGGACAGTTGACGCGCGACTTCCTCTCGAACAAATTGTTTGACTTGGTCGAGGAACGCGAAGTGGGCGGGAGCCGCATTGAAACTGTCGGTGAGGGCCGAAATCGAGTCGTCCGGCGCGGCAGCTCGGCGCGTAGTGAGGCGTTGTTTGCGGAGCTCGTCGTAGCTCTGGCACAGGGTGATCACCTCGTCAACCGTTCGAGGATTTTTCGCCAAGAGCATCTGGAAGGCATCATCGTCGATGCCTTTCAAGACATTCTTTATCTTTTCACTTTCTGGCATAGTGGGGTTGATGCGCCGACAAAGGTCAACGACATCTTCAATGTAGCTGGTGAAGTTTTCACCCTTTTGCTGAGCGCGACCACGCAAGCGTTGTTCCGCACGAAGCTTTCGCACAGCAGGGCGACCGAAGACCTCTTTGAAATAATTAGTAAAAGCAGTCCAGGTGGTAAGGTCGGATTCATGATTCCGGAACCAGAGATGAGCGACTCCAGAAAGATAGAAGATGACGTTAGTCAGTTTATCCTTGTCGTCCCATTTGTTATGCGCACTTACGCGGGCGTATGAGGAGAGCCAATCCTCGACGTCATGATCGTCGGCGCCACTGAAGACAGGAGGATCGCGGTGGCGTAGGGCACCGGAGCAGACAACAGGCGATGCCTGGGGAGGATCGGGCTGCTCGGCGTCCTCAGGCATGGCAGAGACGAGAGGGAGCGTCCGGCTGCGGAGTTCCAGGTCGGTAAAGGGCCCAGCACCTCCACCAAATGTAGAGAGGCACTCTAGTTTAATTAATTAGAGCGTAGAGCACTGCAACGAGAGGTTACACAGCGCAGGCAACACAGGCACACGGCTTCGGCCAACTCGTCGTCGTCGTCTTTCTTGAAGCAGTGCATACTGCTCGTTCTTCTTCAGTACATTAGAAACACTTTGAAGAGGACCAGTACGAGGGAAATCGACAGGATGGGCGCCGTCTGTTAAAGTCAACAGCCCTACATCATCATGGACTATATTTTCGAAGTGACAAACATTGCTAATCTGTATTTGACTGTCTTAGTTTCATTTACGGTTTTTGTACGCGATATGTATGCAGTGTTTTTTTATTTTTTCAATGTAGTTATCAGTGTTCTAATGGTTATTTATAAAATGTTCTGTACTCGCCATCGATGTGTTTGGCTGATGCGACGTATTCGATGGTAGCTGATGTATTCTGGCTGGATATCTTGATTAATATTACCCGCGGTTACGTTTTCTTGTTTGCATTCTTGTTTTCGATTTATATTGTGTGTAATAAGGTTGATGTACTCACTTGAACCCCCCCCCCCCCCATGTAATGAATAAATAAAAAAAAACTCCCCGAATTGTGTGTCGAGCCTACCTTGCGAATTTTTTTTTATCTCGTCTTTCAACATAACCTTCAGGCGCCACACAGTACATATCTCTTTCATGATTGATTGTACTAGACATTATAAGTAAATGTATTTTGTGCATCGTTCGGTTTCTTGTGTGTACTACGCAAGATTGACACAGACAAGTTACGTTACATGTTTCTCTACAGCACTAACTAAACCTTATTTTCACATCGCAGTTATTTTTACATCAGCTTAATCCTGTCAGCACACAATATTGTGGGGAAAAAAAAGCAAAATTGCGCGTAGATATCGTCAAATAATTGCAACGAACGCGAAGAGCACGCGCAACGCAAGGGAAACTAACCGCCGTGCGCGAGTGGCTGGCTACGGTAAAGGAGGCGTGACGTGTAAACCAAAATACAACAGCGAAAAAGAAAAACTTCCACACACAGGGGGTCGCAAACCTTATATACCAAGCATCGAAGCGCAAAAAAAAAAATTGTGCGTATTTCAAACATACAGACGGCATGTTAAATGTAAATTGAATTAGGCAAATTGGGGCATGTTCCCGGCGCCATACATTTACGTCTTGGACCTTGGCTATTGATTATAAAGATGTGCAGATGCGATACCGATAAAAAAATGCTCATCAAGGCAAAGCACTTGGAAGTGCGCCGCGAGTAACACTATTTATGAACGCAAGCGTAGCCGAGTCTCAGCTCGTGTGACTCAATATGGCGGCGCCAGCGGGGTTGTCTCCACCCTGGACGGCGGCGCTGGGCATCGAGGCACCCTATTTAGCACCATTTTCGCATCGCCCCCTGGACAAAGCAGGAGCCCCATTGGGGGCGAGCTCCACCACTGGAAAAGCTGGCGCTGCCGTCGGCGTGACGTGTATGAGGGATCACGTGGACACAGCGGCCGCGTCGGCTGCTTCCGAAGGGCCGAAGCGAGCTTTTCATGAAAAAAAATGTGGTTGATCCCTCTTATATAGGAATCGGTATAGAACACGAAAGTGAAACGTGTCTTCACAGAAGTAGTGTAATGTTTATTGCACATTGATATATAATGTCTATTGGTGTTTTGTGGCTAAAGCGCCCTTAGGCGTTGATGCACCCACGCTGACGCCTGGTGGCACGTCTCCTCCATCACGACTACCAACGTCGATGACCATGAGCAACCGTCGTGCATATGGAAGCTGCACTACGCTGCACACGCTAGCACAACGCGAAAGACGAAGCACGTAACTGACACACTAATACAACGCGCAAGACAAAGCACGTAACTGAATCGTCACCGAGTCAAATCAGCGCGTACAGCGCGTCGTAATTGCAGCCTCCGCGATCAACTTCAGAAACATTTTCAGAGCTAATTGCGGAGGCCACGCTCCGCTGTGCTGAGTACGGTGAACGCAACCTAGGTGGCGTTGGTAGTGCTTCTTGATGCCAGCGTCCCTTCGAATGCTGGCATCGAGGCGTCGTAGTGCTGAGACCACCGAAGCGTTCACTGTCGGTGCGCGTTAGTGTCATAATGCAGTACTTCTCTTTTCTGCTCGTAGGCGGCGGCACCGCCCCGAGCAAGAGCGCGGGTACACGGAGGAGTGTTAGATATATAAGGCGCGTCTGTGTAGCTCTCTGCAAATGCGTTTGTGGCGCAATGGGTTAAACGCTCGGCGATCTATCGTCGCGGACCGAGAGGTCGTGGGTTCGATTTCCAAATTTTGCATGTTTGTGGAACTTTTTCTTCTGGTTTCTTTCTTTGTATTATGTTCGTGTACATTGTAAGAACGTCATATCCGTGACGGAAATACGTCAGTGAAGTCTTGGTGGACCCCGGCATAAAACACTTTCGTGTTAAAACTCGCGAAATTGCCACCTGCGCTGCGGTTCTGATTAAGTGGAGAGGTTTTCCCGCTTCGGGTGTCTGCTTGACAACACTTGAAAGCAGTATAATAGGCGGTGGCTGCCTTTGAAGGCGTCCAAAATGGTAGGCTACGGCTCGGTGCCGCAGTGCCAGACGTACGCAACGGAGCCCGGTGTCAACCTTCACACGTACCCGAAGGACAAGAAGATGTGCGATTCTTGGATCGCGAAACTTAAAATCGGCAAGCAGCCATCACCTACAACTCGGGTGTGCAGCAAGCACTTCCGCGAGGAAGATTTCTGCTACGGCTTTGGGGCTGCGATGTTCGGTGAGCAGCAGAAAGCACGCATTATGACGCTCGCCCGCGCGCGCTACCCGGCTAATGTGACGAAACTTTGGTCTATGAACTTGTTGATTCTAAACACTGGACAGCTCACAGGAATGGTAAGGGAACGGTAAGAAGCACACTAAAAAAAGGCATGGTACGTATACGCTCATGTTTGTGGTAGCACCAAACAATTTACTGGATTAAGAAAAAGAAGCAGCGTGAAATAGCTCGCAGAGAATACCGATAAACATAAAGTGCGATGCAACTTGAGAAACAATAGTGAAACGTCCAAAAATTTAGAAAATGAAAATATTGAATCGTTGCGACGGCACATCACAAGTCGCCGTAGACGTCGGAGTCTCCAGTTATAACGAAATTCTTTTTAAACAGCTCTTATAGCGTCAACACCACAATGATTGCTTGTGTACTGTCAAATGCTCATATGCTGCGGCCTAAAGCTCACGGCATGTTGCGAAAACGCGCTTGCAGCGAAAGCGAACATTTTGCGCAGACATGCATTCAGACGCGCAATCGGTCGCTGCGGACCCATGCGATGGGTGCATTGAAGCTTCGTTCTGTTATGATCCATTTGGTTACACGGACAGCACACTATAAGAACATATGTCACATAGGCTGCTCTCAACGAATGCCTACCTTTCACGCAAAAAGCCGGTTCGGGGGACTCCATCCAGGCGACCGCGTACAATTGGCGTTTACTGTACGTATTCGGTAAAGAGATTGCGTCTGTAAACCATGTTGTGCTTTCCGTTTGGCCAAGATGATTATTGTGACAGAAAAAAAAAAAACTTCCCTCATTTCGAGAGTACTTACAGAAATGTCCAGGAGGGCTCCCGCGTGGTGTTTTATTGAGCGCCGTCAGCCAAACCTGTGAGGAGCGCGCCGCGTTATCTCTGATACTATACACAAGCGAGGCGCTTTCGTCCCCCCCAATATCTTAGTGGAACCGTCTAACTGAGCCTTACATATGTAGATTCGAACCTTGTTTATTCTGTCATGTATTATGTATTTTATTCAGCTATATTTTGTACCATTTGGCATCTTGTTGCGCGTGCCGGTCTTACTTTGCATATTAAACAAATAAGTACTCAATTGAACTTGACACCTGCGCAAGCAAAAACCTCAGCGGGCGTTTGCATATATAACAGGTGCCTGCGATTTCAAACAAAGCAATAACAATGTGGGGCGGACAATGGAATCCCGGCCCGTTTCCATATGCTCTTGAGACGCGCGTCTGACGCAACAACAAAGAGCGCACATCAAAGCGCGACACACACTCCTCGGAGTGGACGCAACGCCAAACAGCTGCGACGTGTGTTGCTGGGCTGGTCATGGTTCACACTTATTGCAATGTGCTGGGACGCGAACCAGAAGGAAGAAACTCCGGTCTCCTGGTGGTTCGCGGCTTAACACGGTTGCACACACCTGCAAGAATTTCTCGAAATTTCGTATTTCTTTAAAGTGGCAATAAAGAACGACTGCGTAATTCCCGCCTCGCCGCCTTGCGCTTGGTGCGACGCGTTCGTGCATGGCGACCGAGCACCACGAGGAGAGCAAACAAGCACTTCCGTCAACAGCTGCAGTGCGCAATTGAATTTGCGCCCAAACCACGGCGGTGGGGCGACGACCGAAAGTAAACTGAACACGCTCCCAGCGAAATTCGGGAAGCTTGCCGAACGCACGAGGGAGCATAGCGGCTGCGCGGCAATTGCAAATGACGGCAGCCAGGACAGCTCCTTCGCAGGGGGGAGTGTTAGGCATGTCGGCCAAGTGTCGGTTCACATCATTTTAAGCAAAGATAGCTCGGCGGCGACAAGAGAGGACAAACAGAACGCACAAGTGCACTGCTGCCTCGCGGCCACCGCGAAGGAGGAAAAACAGTGCTGGCGTCACCATCTGGCACTGCCGTGTCATTAAGCTGCAGATGTCACGAAATTACACCGCCGTATTATCGGCTTCGCCCCCCATCTCGACACACGCATCTTCAATATACACACTCTGATTATAACCATCACGATAAGTACTTACTAATGACTTACGAAATTCAAAATGATCTGAACATGTACAAGCATGGTGTAGGAAATGGGGAATGACATTAAATTTGAACAACGGAGTATGTGTTAGGTTTCCAAAATAAATGTACCGGCTCACATACACCCTAAAGGAGTTCCCATGGAGCAGGTTTCAGACTACAAGCATCTGGGTGTCTATTATACTTCCTTTTTATCCTGGCATCGACATGTCGACTACATACACAGTTGCAAAAGCGTGCGAATTCCTTGGTCTTGTACGTCGAAATAGGCACTCATTTTCTCAGAGCTAGTTCAAGATAAATTTAATAAACTAAACGTGAGATCGAGCCTGTATTACGCTGGTACCGTGTGGGACCCTCCAACCACCGCAGACAAAGATAAACTTAAGTGGAAACCATGGGAGGACGTTACGTCTTAGACGTGTTCCTGAATGACGCACGAGTTTCAGTGCTCGAGGAAAGTGTTGTATTGGCAGTCACTAGAGAACTGCAGAGCAGCGCTTTGTTTAACGCTATTGCATGGAATACATTATACTCAAACGTCGGTATTTTGTGTGAGCCTTACCTTTTGTGCCGCACTATGTTTCCTCGCGCGTTCACACTGTAATAATGTGCTTCAATTCGCGTCTCCAAAACTCAAGATTAGGCAACCTGCAGTACTAAACGAGCAGGAAGGCAGCGCACATGATGTCACGCCATCCTACTCTCTGCACACGCAGCAGATTACCTCTAAAACATGCGCTCATCGCGCTGACAGCCATGCGCAGCCGCACCTGACGCCCCTTCCCCTCGCTTTCGCACGCGCTTGATCATGTTAACGCGAGCTCACTCACCTCCCCTCTTTTCCCACTGTTCACACGGGAAGATTGCGTCATCAGGCCACCATCCTTGGCTCAACCTCGCACCCAAGCGTACAGCGTGAGGGGCCCAATAGGATCTTATCACACTTGGACTTTATACGGAACGCGTACCATGTGACTGGTCGCTCTCGGTCACATGGTGAGCGATTTGAGAGGTGGGTTTGCAAGCAGCCGCTAGTAATTCAACCATTTGACCAGATGCATCAGCTCAAGTTTCCATTTATTGTACCGGTACTTTTTCGCAGCGGCAGTGAAATTTTGTTATTTGAAATCATGTATAAACACACTTCGTTATATTGAGGTTCTAAATAAATGGTTTTCTATAGACAAGAAGTGGGGAAAGTTAAATGCTTCATTATGTCGAGAATTGCGTTAATTGAAGTTTGTTATATCGAGGTTTAACTGTTTATGGTTCACTGCGCATCAGGCTACACAGATATGTGCAGGCTAATTGTGATTACAAAGCAAATAGCAATGCACAAATGTTTCTTTTTGGACCTGGAGGCAATGTATCTTCGGCTTATCTTCAGAGCATGGGCAGAACGATCCCAAGCTCGCGCGCCGCTTTGAACGGCTGTCTGCGACCGTCGGCGAAGTGGCGTGGGAGCCTTTATTTCTTCGCGCGAAATGCCATTGTGGGTCGGCGCAGTCGGCGCGACTAACGCGCGGATGGGTCAGGAGCTAATTCGGCGCTGGGCCCGTCGGGGCGCGTCAACGTGACGTACCGCGCGCGCTCGCGTTACGTCGGACTTTGCCAAGATATCATTGAGCGGTTGTTAATTCACTTTACTTTCGCTTAATAAACTAAAGTTCATAAGCCTATATGAAGGAAAGAGGATAATTGTTTGGTTTAATTCAACGAAATAATCATTATTCGCGCTTTTTAGCACGATGGAAATCGCTACCAGGTTTTCATAACTGACGCCACTGAACTACAGAATGATCTAGGCGGCGCCGAAAGTTGCGGACTGGACCTGTAGGCGGTTCGAAAAAAAGTGATGATGATGGTTGATGATTATTGTGGTTTATTGGCGCAAGGGCCAGATGTGGCCAAAGAGCCACGTTAAAAAAGTGCCACGTTAACTACGAAGTATTTCAACTCGACGCGCACACACATAGACACACACGCGCGCATGCACACACACGCGCATGCACACACACACACACACACACACACACACACACACACACACACACACACACACACACAATTACAGAATAGGAGTTAGAGCTATTAACTCATAAATTACATACACTTGGAAACTAACGCACGCGCGAAAACACACAAAAAAAAAAACTGCCACGGCACGAAGAGTCAATAAAAAGTTCAGCGACTCACTTAAAAAAAAAAAGAGGGAAAACCTATATGCACAGTTATAGGTGCTCTGTATTGAACATAACGAAAAGTCTGGCTATGCAAAGGCCATTAAGATCTCCATGCAACTTCACCTACCAATATAAGGAAAGCTGAAACAATTACCTCGCAAAGAACGACGTGCTTAGAAGGGGCGAAATCTTTTCTCCCGATGTTATGGAGCCACTGCTTCCGGCGCACGACATTCCGTTCTTCCCGGGGGATAGAAAATAGTGCTAGCCCTTTCTCTGACCTGCTGCTGCATTGAAACGCGCAGCAGCAAGGCATTTACACGGAGAACGAAGCCCAGATTCTTACGGAAACACGGGAAAACTTAGGAAACGCACGTTCAGAGCGGCGGGGCTACCACCGCTTGGAAGGCGCATGGCGGGCGGGACTGAACTAAAAAAGAAAGAAAGTTTCGCGTCGCGCCGTTTTCGTGACATCAAGGTCACCTGACAGATGATGATGATGATGATTTATTGGCATCCCCTTTGAAACGGGGCGGCGACAAATAGTCACCTAGCCTGCTTGATTTAATCAGGTATACTATACATGTTCTTTATCTTGCATTTTTGTATACCTATCATTATTTTTCTTTTTCAAAAATTTACCTTGTACCGCTGCCTATGAGTTTAAGAGATCAGGTCGCATCCATCTCTTCCCTACTTTTTTTTCCACCAGTACTCTAATCGTCTCTTGCTGATCTCTACGGCTGATCTGTTTATGTTTCCTTCCACTTTAAACCCAAGCGCTTCTGGGAGTTGCACGTTACCTACGGTTCTCGCTGGGTGGATCCCGTCGCATTCCATTAGGATGTGCTGAGTGGTCTCTGGATCTTTACTGCAGCATACACATGTCTCATCTAATTCCGAATATTTGTTCCGATATGTTTTCGTCCTTAGGCAACCGGCTCGAGCCTCAAATAGCAAGGCACTGCCCTTTGTGTTATCGTACAGATTTTCCCTTCTAATTTCTTTCTTCTCATTCTTGTAAATCTCCATTGTCCTTTTCGTTTCCATTCTTTGCATCCAATTCACGGTCTCTATTTCTCTCACTTTCTTTCTGATGACCCCTGGTTGTCTATTTACAGTTTCGATTATCCTGTACTTGGTTGCCAACTTCCTTGACCTCTTCCTCCATTCTGTGTCCACGCTTTTCATGTAGAGATACTTGTGCACTTTAGCCGCCCATTTATTTTCATCCATGTTCCTGAGCCTTTCTTCAAAACTAATTTTGCTTTGTGCTTCTCTGACTTCAAAAGAGGCCCAACCCATGTCTCCATGCACTGCCTCATTTGTCGTATTACCGTGTGCTCCCAAAGCCAACCGGCCTACTGATCTTTGGTTAACTTCCAAACCCGCCAATATATCCGATTTTAAGCATATAATGGCATTTGCGAATGTTAGCGCTGGCACCATTACTCCTTTCCAGATTCCACGCACCACCTCATACTTATTGTGGCCCCACAGTGCTCTGTGTTTCATTAATGCTGCATTCCGCTTCCCCTTTATTTTCAGATTATCTTGGTGGTTGCTTGAGTAATTCTTTCCTTCGTTTATGTGTACGCCGAGGTACTTATATTGCTTCACTATGGGTATTACTTGCTGTTGAATTGACACCACGAAGTTACTCGTGTGCTCATTAAAGATCATAATCCCTGATTTCTCTGTGCTAAACTTAAGGCCTAGATTTGTCGCTGCGTTCCCACAGATATTCGCAAGTATCTGTAAATCTTTTTTATTGTCCGCTAGTAGCACAATGTCGTCTGCGTACATCAGTCCAGGGATCTTCTGTTGCACCATTTGTCCATTACGCATGTAGGATAAATCAAAACCTAATTCGCTGTTTTCCAGTCGTCTTTCTATGCCCTTCTATGCCCTTGACAGGGTCGCACGATCGCGCGCCGCAGCCATTCAGCGTGGCAGATGCGCCGGCTCCGCGAAAGAGGCGGAGAAAAAGAGGAGTTAACAGCGCCGGCGAGGGTGTCGCGCGTAGATCGAAGAGTGTCGCTACTTTCCAACATCGAGGGGTTTTAGTTTTAGGGACTTTAGTATAAACTAGAGTTACTGTATATGCTCCCTACGGGAGTAGAGTTGCGCGTAGGTCCGCCATCTTGCCTAGCAAGCAACCAAAACTGTGTGGCGAAGCCGAACTCCGTTTTTGCAGGCGACATGCCTACCATGTCATCGGTCGACCGTGGGCGCTTTTCCATCGCGTGTGGACCGCTTTTCCGTCTAATCGCAAACAAAGCGCATGGAAACAGCTCACTGGATAAAATAGTCAAGAAGAAAAAAGGCGCTGCTGATTTTTAACGCGCGACGTGAGATGCAGCACGAATATTATTAGTTGTTTTTTGGACTTGTGCGTTCCCCTGTGCACCTTCTCGGAACTTTTCGCTTTCCGAGCGATTGGTGCAGTTGGAAGCAGAGCACCCGGTCAATAGAGAGGTTTAGCTTGTCCGGTAATCGGGTAAACGCAGGCGTACCGGGTGTTGCGGCGTGTTGGCGGAACCGTAAACGTGAGCGACCTGTATGGTGCTGCCACCTGATGGCGCAGAGCGCAAACAGACAAAAACAGCTAATATTGCAGTAACCAAGTGTATTTTACTTCGCTGCTGGCGTAAGTTTTCGGAAGCAACACGATTACTTAAGTAACAGCGAACGCCAAGATCGGCCGGATTCGCTTTGAACTTGGCTAGCGTTAACTTGCGTCAATCCAGTTCACTGCAGCGGCGGCGGCGGGAAATACAAAAAACTGGCCGGAGCATCACCTTCTCCTCAGTTCACGGTTGCTTGGAACCCACGTGATGGCGTTCGGCCAATGGAGGCACGATCGGCGTTCATAAATCAGACGCGCAACTCTGCTACCTTTGGTAGCATATACAGTAACTCTAGTATAAACTAGGGTTCCTCGATGCGCGCGCCCCCCCTCCGCCGCCGTGGAGGGTGGAGACAACCGCGTCGTCTGCTACGGCGTCCGCCATTGCGATGCCCTCTCCGCAGGCAGCCTATAGCCAGGATATGCAGCAAGCGTTACTTTGCGCCACTGCACGTAGAATTCGTTATGTAAAACGTGTGGTACTTTAACGATATGACGAGAACACAAAGTTTTCGCATCGGCAGCGTGAAGGTCTCCGATTTACGTTTTGTAATCTATTTTTAGAGCGGAATTTGCAGCCGGTCTCGCTGGCAGCGGAAGGCTACCATCCAAGCCAGCTGCGTAAACACCTTAAGATAACGTCTTGTTGGGCTATATATTGGTTAAACGTGCGAAACACACACACACACGAGTCCCATCGCATTTCGTTGTGTCTGTGTTTTGTGCCTTCAAGAAAATTGTTAAAAAAAAAAACATTCGTGTTTTCGAATCAGTCATCAGCTACCCCATTTACGGACTGCATGCTGCAACGCAGGGTATTCTGAATTTTTTTATTTCGTTTACCGTCCTGTAAATGTGCAGATGGGTAAAAATTGTTGGGGGGAATACATGTCAGATGATTTGGTGCTCTACATATGGCTTTTGTGGCATAAAATGATGGCTCTCATGCAGACATTGACTATAAAACCTTGTTGAGCATGTTTTCCGCAGCAATATAGCGTAAACCGGTAATTGTTATAAAGCGGCCAGTCATCGATATCTTTAAAATAAAGCGGCCGCACGGATTCTCAACGTAGAGGAAACAAAATGCATTCAATACATAGCAATTTCTCATATCGTGGATTGTTTATTTGGTTGAGAATTTTTTCAAGAACAAGCGGTACAACTCACTGCAAATTAACTGCAGCGCATGTCTTGCTTCCACTCCCACTGATTCTCGCGGCTTCGAGCTGGCGCAGGTGAATGCGTAGCCTTACTCGTGCATAACTTGATATCAACATGTTTTCCAGGGAACCCTTATGTCGCTGGCACGTCTGTAGACTGCACTTGGCCCTCTTGATTAAATATTCTGTGACAGCTTTTAGGGGGGACTTCAGGGTGAACAGGTTTTCAGTCCAGGATGTGATCCCCTTGAAGTGTTCTTCACAGGATATGAGCGAGCTCATAACCTCACCGCTCGGATAACACAAGTTACTACCATCTTGAACATACTCTTTCAATGCAGTTAAATATGCATGCTCATGGCTCGCCGAGCCCTGCATTGAGGCCCTGCACTGCTCGCAGTCCGTTATTTTCAAAATTCCTTTCACAAGAAATCCACCAATATGGTGCAGAACGCTGCACTCAATTGAAGTCAGTGCTTCAATGAAAAGAATTTCTGCATCATCGATTTCCTCTTCAACATTTCCGCCACACTCTCGTTGTCTTTGTGAAATCATGTCAGCCAGATACTCAGAATCATCTGTCCCATAACTCGAGGTCGCTGGCGTGTGCAAAAATTCACTGACACACACGAGCTTTAAAGCGCATTTCTTGTCGTACGCGTTTGGAACGGGTTTTCTTTGGCGCACAACAGAAAAAAAAAAAAAAAAGATTCTCCAGGCAGTCCTGCGGAAGTCTCCCAGTTAGGAAGAACTTGTAATCAATCATCCGTTTTGAGCAAAACATCTTGCAAACGAAGGACCACTGTCGTTGCAATCATGAGGCCTGCTTGTGAGGGCTTCCACTGTGATGTGCTGCCCATCTGCATGCCTTGTATTGTTTCCAATGCCAAGCGCAACGTTTCGCGAGTGGTTTGTGCCCTGTGGCACGCAACACCCGGGCATTTTGCCCTAGAAGACGCCGCACACGTGTCTCACTGAACCAACCACGACGATGCGTGGGGAGCGCAATGGCGGCCGCCGGTCGAAAGGCGGCATTCACCCCTTCACAGAATGGCTCCACCCTCCACGGCGGCGGAGGGGGGCGCGCGCATCGAGGAACCCTAGTATAAACGGCCCTATAGTGTCACCTAGTGTCAGGTTAGTGAAGTGAAGCGCAGAGACTTGCGCAGTAACCAAAGAGTGGCGCTGCCAGCGCGTTGAAAAAAAAAAAGGACGTTTTTCTTCTTTTTTTCTTCGGCAATATCAACTGGAAAAGGAGAGTGCCGGCTTGGCGGGCTAGGCCAGCTGCAGCAAGCGGCGGCTTCTTTCACTTTGAATGAAGTGAGGGGGACACGACCGCGGCGGCAAGATCGCCGGGTCGAGGGTGCAGGCCTGCCTCGCGCACGCGCGCTCGCTCTGGCCTCGCAGTCGCCGTGAATTCGAGCGCGCCAGGCGCGACGCCGCCGCTTCGCATTCCGTCGCGGCGGAGAAGGTGCTTCCAGTTGCTGCTCGCGCATAAATGACAAAATTTGGGGCGAAATGTCTAGGTTGTCAGCGGGGAAAATTCGTTATTTCGAGGGGGTCTCCCGCTGCCACTTTGTTATGTAGAGGTCTCAAATGCATGTGCTTCTATGGAGTAACGGCCGAGAATAGAAAAACTTCGTTATATCCAGGAATTAGTTATATGGGGGTTCGTTATAAGCAGGTTTAACTGTATTCCGATCCACAGCTCTGGAAAACCTTGGTGGAGTTCATCCTGTAAATTTGTAACAAATAAGGACTCAAGGCCCACACATTTGGGACCAGCAATACATGTTTATTCTCTCTGTATCTTATGACTTCTGTGTCTACTAAACTTATGTCGTTCCGTTCAAAGTGCAATGAAAGTTCCAGGAGCATTAAGGAACAATGGCGCATCAAGTGAGATTCCAGAGAGGGTTCTTGCAGCAACAAGGTTATGTAATGGTTGAAATAAAGTGTTCTGCTCAATACCCGCGAACTCTCTCAAAGTTTTCATGAAGTTTACAAATTTCGGCTAATTTTTTTTTATTTTACAGTCCAACCTCAATATAACGAAGTTGTACTTGCAGCAAAAAACTTGGTTATATCGCAAATTTCGTTAATTCGAGGTTTCCTAAATTCAATGGAACTAAGATTGGGAAATAAAATAGTTCCGTTACATCACAAATTTCGTTAATCGAGGCTTGACTGTACTAACTTCGTGCGAGACATAACGAAAAATTTTGTTCGTGAGAAAGATTTGCTCGTAGGTCTTCAAACCTTTCGTCACTGTCATCTAAAAGCAGCGAGTTTCTTGTCAATCTCTGCTGTTCAAAGTTTGCTGATTATGTTCTAGGCAAGTTTTAAAGAAATGCATGCTTACACATTTCCTATGCACTATGGATATCTACGTCAATGTGAAATGTCTACCACACAACACATGTGATGAGATGCTATAATTTTCAATTTGTGTGCACATCACTTACACTGCCGGGACTTGCTAAAGGGTCAACAGAAGCAGGTTGGTAAATTGTTTCAGAGTGCAAGAGAACGCTCTCACATACACATAAGCAATCACACAAACAAAAATCCCAAGAAAGGCTGTTCTTCTGAGAAGTTTTTCATGGTCAACAGAAGCAGCCTGAGCCTCTAAGCACCCAAGCTTATACAGCATGATTGTGACTTGAACTTCCCCAAAGCCATGTTCAGCAGATCGCACAACACCACCTTGAGTATAACGCACAAGAACAAGGAAACACCTGCACACATCAGCATGGTACTAGTGGTGTGTACGAGAGAGAACTCTCAAACATCTTCCTACAACTGGCTTTGCAGGTGCAGTGCAGAGGCTACAATTGAAAGAAAGCCTAATGTCATCTGCAGTACAAAGCACAGCATATTAGTGCTGAGAATTAGGAAACACACAAACACACCACTGAAGTATACCTGCTTGAAGAAACTGGCGTGCTCTCACTTTTACAAGTGAACTGTTGCTATGAAATGCTAACTTGGATGAGAGAAGAACTGGTAAAGTTTTATTATACCAACCTATGCAGGCACTTGAGGCATAATAGGTAGAACATTGGGCTGCTGCACTGGGGCTTGAATACCTACCACCGGACGCACAATTGCTTATGATTATAAATATTGTGTGACTAAGGCTACCTGGATGGGTGCCAAACACAGAAAACATGTTAACCAATCCTAATGGTGCTTCACATCAATTAATAAAGCTTCATAGTTAAGCACTTAATTTGCCTTCCTCTACTCATCTTGTCACTGCACTGCTTTCACATGTTGCCTCAACAAGCATATTCCTTCTTTTTCTACCCCACAAAATGTCTTTTGCGATGTACACAGTTTGCCAATATAAAATGAGACACAAGATTTGCATTAAGAGCTGGTAATGTTTCTTGTCCGCGTGCTGAAAAATATATATATTCCATGGGCAGAACTCTGCAACATGATATAGCTACCAGTTTGCACTCTCCCGTCACAACAGCACAGAATGAGGGGGAAGGGGCATGTACCAGCAGCGGAAGAGATGTGGCACGTGCGTTACCCGAACAGCATCCCATATTTCATGCAGTTAAGCTATGACACCAGAGCCCTGTTTCTGTCGCCTCAAAGAACTATGTTCAAGAAAAACCTGTTTTCATTTAGTAATTCTAAAAACTCCTGGAACCAGCAATTATGAACATGATTCCGCATTATGAATACAGTAGAACCCCGCTGTTACGTTTTTCATGGGACCGTAAAAAAAAAACGTAAGAGCCGGGAAACGCAAGAGCCAGGAAACAGAAAAAATTGAGAAATGGGAGTAGTGTTGAACTGCACACAATATTATTAATTCTTACGTGCGACAAAAAGTAGTTTCGCCCGACAGCCGAAGTATCGATTGCGGTGAGCTATACAAAGTAAGAATAGTAGTTTTATCGTCTGTATAAACTTGTAAACATTCGGTTATTAACTAATTAACAAACATAGTGTCAGCGCCCACAGGCAAACATGAACACATCACACTCGATGAGCCCGGACACGCGCAGTTAAGCGCCGCTGCAGAAGCGAGCGAAGTGACCTTCGTGCTGTTGTCTATCGCTTCAACCTTAACTGAGCGCCGAGAACACGCAGCACGCACAAAGCCACGAGCCGCCGACGCACCTACACTGCGTAGAATCTACCCCCACGCAGATCGCTTTCAAGATAGGGCCTGCGGGACCGCGCGCGCGCCGCCGCGCAGTATGATGCCAGAGCACAACGCTGCCCGCTACCCCCCCCCCCCTCCCCCCCCTCGCTCCCTCGCTGGTGCCTCGAGCGCAACGGAAGGAGGCGCGCTTCCTCTCTGCTTTTCTTTCGCGCGCGAGACGCGGTCGTCGGCTCCCCTCGCACGCTTTCACTCGCACATTCAGCATACGGCCGCGCGGCTTCCCTCGCACGCTTTCACTCGCACATACAGCATACGGCGCGCGGCGACGTATGCTGTATGTGCGAGTGAAAGCGTGCGAGGGGAGCCGACGACTGCGTCTCGCGCGCGAAAGAAAGCATACGGCGCGCGGCGACGGCGTTATCGCCCTTGGACTTTATACGGAACATCTATGAGCCAAAACCAATTTTAGGGCCGCAACGCGTCATAGACATCATCTTTAGATAGCAAAAGCGGATATCAAAGGCCATACTTTTGCTGGCGGAAACCGAAAATACGTAATAAATGTCGCCCCCAGCACTTTGGGCGGCCAATGCCATCGTCAAACAACCAAGCCAAGCGACATGAAAAGTCAAAATGGCCGCTCGGGCCGGCGCGGTGTGGCAGTTCGCAACGTATGATGCGGGAACGGTCCCACAGTTGCGACGTAACAGCGGGGTTACCAATGCATTGGGT
Source organism: Dermacentor silvarum (assembly GCF_013339745.2). Classification (NCBI taxonomy): domain Eukaryota; kingdom Metazoa; phylum Arthropoda; class Arachnida; order Ixodida; family Ixodidae; genus Dermacentor; species Dermacentor silvarum. The sequence continues at coordinate 28,457 of NW_023606229.1, forward strand.
TCTATGGGAGCTGTGCCGGGACCGGCCGAAAACGACGCAGCACCCGGGAAAACGCAGCACCCGGGAACGTAACAGCGGGGTTCTACTGTATATTATAACAGCCAAAACTAGTGACCAAGCTTTGCCCCCTTAAATTCTTTCCCTGCCTTCAACAACAGTTCATCACAACCTTCCATTCCTTACTATTAAAAGCATGTCATCACAGCCCTATTGTTTTTCAGCCAGCAACACTATGTCGAAATACATCTTTGCAGCTACAAAGACATTTTCAGCAATGCCTTTGAGCAAGTACCAATTAGGCCACAAAGCAGTTCTTATGAACAATTTGTCATAGAACTCCTGTGCATGTTTCCTCTACAGAGAGCCACAAAGACAACATATTAATTGATGCTTTGGTTAAAAAAACTTAAAAATGTTAAGCTACTGTGTTAAGGAGCAATGGCATTAGAACCGCACTAAAGATCTTTCAGATACCATTCAGGCACAGCAATATTTTGTCTTCCTGATTACTTGCATTCAAAAAAAAAAAAAAACTTTTGAAACAGGCAACCCAATTGCAGATAAAAGATTCTGTAGCTGCAACAGTAAAAAAAAAAGCAAAGGAAACACAATCCTTGGTTATTCCCAGCTGGCCAGAACAGGCACTGATGTCATGAATGTCCATTGTAATACTAAGGCAGCAAGCACAGGAAGAACGAAGGGCAAAAGAACAAGCGCTGAACAACCAAGTTTTATTGCTGACAAACCGACATATACAGCCAACGGCCAATTTTTCAAATGCTAAATTTTTCCGACGACAGATTTTTCGGACATGCCTGATAATTCAGATGCGTTCGCGTCCCCACCATGAGTCAAAGTATAAAGACATACTAAATTTCAGACATTAAAACCCTTTGCCATTTGATGACTTTTTGCCGTGCCTGCAGGTATGAAACGGCATTATTCAAAGCCACCAACCCCGTCATTATGATTATCTGGCAGCCACGAACCAGCGCTCTCGCGCCGATACACTGGATAGCCAGCTGTAGCCACCGTGGTCACCGTAGACATTTGTGTTTGGCCACATGATGTTTGTTAGTGACTTCGTTGTTTTGCACAGTCATGTGCTCTGCAACGCTAGGCCTAGCTGCTTCGATGTTCTCTACTAAGCTTCCTGCTCTTCGGTGCCATGTTTTTCACTGAGAGGGTTCGCTGCTGTCAGCAATAGCACCGACTCCATCTTCGTCATCCTCACTGATGGTGTCGAAGCGCAGAAAGCATTTCTGCATCCCGATAGTCAACTTTGCCGCAATACAGTGATGTTACGCGGTCAAGTATACTGCAACATATTGCAGTGAAGCATACTACGAGTGCAGAGGGGCTACTGTCGCGGGACATAGTAGTGTTCGTTATTTAAACATGTGCGCTCCCACCGTCTCCTGTCACAGTATGAGTATCAAGGTGTCTAATAAGTGTAAGGGCAGTAAAAAGCATGCATTCTTTTTTTTTTCGGACTGTCAGATTTTTTTTGATATTTTCGCAGTCCTTAGCGAGTCCGAAAAATTGGACGTAGACTGTATAAGTGCAGCATAGCAGTATGGTGAGCATGGAAACAAGCAGCATCGCAAACACTAAGATTTATTACGGCAGACTAATCGCTTATTACAGCACGTGATCAGATTTGATTTAAGTGCGCAGGAATTCAAGTTCTTTTATCGAAAAGTGAATGTGAAGGGTTGCTGACACAGGTGTCTTGTAGCGTTAAGATTTCTTCAGCATTTAAAGTTTCGTATGCAGTTTTAGCTTTACTTCTACTCACAACTGTCATCTTTTCAAACTCTGACATGCAGCCACAGTCCCTGCCGCAGAAGACTAAATGCATTGAAACAGCATGCTTATGTTGCATTTATGTTCCCTGATCCTCCTGTTGAGACAATGGCCTGTTGATCCTACACACACTTTTGTTCTTTTGTGCTTCCTGCACTGCTGTCTTAGTATGTCAAACCAAATTGCCCCTCAACTCATGCTCAGCAAGTCCAGCCTAATGCAAACTCTTTTCGTTTAATTTGCCACATACCTGACTGCTGACCACTGTGATCCACTGGAGCTTGTTCTTGCTCATCAGGTACTCGAACGAAAGCTCCAGTCTCTGGTGCTTTCCATCTGAACTTTGAGAGTTCCCAGAACATTCTCCATTTGCATGGTCTATCACCTAAGAAGCAAGGATTCTCATGTATACCAGGAAATGATGCTGCACACTCACACAAGGGGTCACACTATGCATGAAATTGTAATAAAATATAGAGATGCTCCAATGGAAATGTATAATGGGTGTGAATAAGAGTTACAATTACATCATAAATGTTCATGAACTGCCTTTCTGCAGCAGCATAATCAAAAGAACACCATTCTTCCAAAATACTGGTCATCTTGCTAGATATATACACTGCTGCTAATAACAATTCTGAGCCCTTTCAAGGCACTGAGAACAAGAACATGACACTCTGATATTAGATATATATACTCATGATTTTGAGAATACACAATGGTTAACTTCAACATGGAAAAGACGATCTTATTTAGTGACTCACAGCTGTCGTGATCCTCCAACATCGTATCCTTGTGACTCGAAAGCTGATTTCTTTGTACTGGTCCTAACGAAAAACAAAGAGAACAGGTAGGGAAAATAAATTTGCTTCCTCCTCTTTTCTGAAACTGAAGCCTAAGATCGCACACTTTCCCTGATACAATTCGCTCTTTCACTTCTTTCTTTCTCGCTCTATTTTCATCAAATTATAAATCAAGAGTGGTATTTCTTAGCATTAAAAAATTAATTTTGTAGAAGCCATGGAACAACATGTACAAGATGTATTTAAAGATGAACTTAGCATGCACCTCTACTCGAAAAACTGCACCAGGACATGAACGCACGAAATGAATGAATGAATGAATAATGAATGAATAAATGAATGAATGTGTGTTGTTTAGTGGCGCAAGGGCAAGATATGGCCAAAGAGCGCCACGCCAGTGTTTGTGAGTTTGCAATGGAGCGATGAATTCTGAGAAGTAGATGAGGCGTGGCTGTAAAGGGGCCTAAAAATAGTCGCTGTAAAGTGCGTAAAATATACATGTACTAAAATCATGGCAATGACTAATGAGGTCTACTATAGAAATGAAGAATGCACTGAGAAAGAATGACAATATTTAAAATATGCACGAAATGAGATGACTGGTGTGAGACACCTGTGAGAACATGGACATGGCCCCCTTTCTGCTTCCCCCAGTCACTGTGGTAAAGCAGCGTGTACTTGTTCTAAATTTGCAAGAAAATGGACAATATCTGTCCCTTCAGTGAGGAGGATGGACCTTACATTGAGTTAACAAGAAATAGAATAAAAGAATGTTCAAGAATGAAACGTTCTCCCTCTGTCCAGCTTTTGGTTTCTTTGGCGGATGCATTACCTAACATTGCCCCGTAAGCAAGCTCGACACGCAAATACGCGCAACAAAAGGTGAGATGACAAGCTTTCCCACTCTTCTACTATTGTTTATGAAGAGAAAGCCGCCCACCAAGTCTCCTTCTGTTTATATCCCAAGCAATACTTGTGTATGTCACCGTTTTGTCTTATTGGCACAACCCACACGGCGGCAATTTACTTGCACCGTTTCGTTAGGGATGCATTACGGATTGACCAAGCGTGGGGCTAAATCCAGAACTTGTTTTCAGTGCTAGCTACGCACGCAGTGTAACCGATGCACACTACATGACCACATTATCCTGAATAACATGACCACAGACATTTATGCAAGCACACCCTGTGCAATGGTGCCAATGTATATCAAAATGAAAAAGATTATCGGTATTTGGAAATAACATTATATGCACTTTCTCTAAATGTTCGAATTTGGCAGAGGCATATAATAACAGCTTAGCAATATCCGACCAATAAGTGAGACAAGAACCCCTAAACCAATGCCCACTTACCTGTGCTAAGGCAAGCCTGAAGTTGAGCTCTCTACCACCAGCACTAATGAGAACCCGAGTGTCAGGTTGTGGATAGTCGCAAAAGCAGGGAGCAAATTGGAGATAGCCATAATACTTGAGCGTCCGTGCCAGTTGTAGGTACTACAGGAATTGAAAGGACTTCAGTAACACAGCCATAAACGCACACCACATGTTCTGCACAACAAATTAAGACCAATAAACAAGCGGTACTAGCTTAATGAGCTTATATTCTGCATAACAGTACTCTGTCGCATTTATTATGGATTTACAACCGATTCAATAACTTAAAACATCTTACAGATGTGGCAGACAAGACGGCCGAGAACCAGAATGAATGTACAGTACGGTTCTATCTTAAAAGAATACACCCAGCAGGTAAAAAAAGCTAACTTAAACCTTCCTACTTTATCGAGAAAAACAATCAAGATTGTGATCCTCCAGCATTGTATCCTACTGACTCGAAAGCCAATTTCTTTGTACTGGTCCTAAAGCAAAAGGAAGAAAGCAGGCAGGGAAAATAAACTTGCTTTGTTCTCTCTTTTGAAACTGAGCCTTAAGATCTGAACCCTTTGCTATGGTATGCACACCAAAACAAACAGCTTGGTCATGCCTGTGGCTGCGTCAGCAGGTAAGCGCAAATAAAATTTATTTTCTGATTTTCTCAAATAACCTGTAATGTTTATAAATTCGACAATTAAGTGAAATTCTTCAGGCTGTACATACAACAAAGTATATTGCCTTGCTTCTAGAGTACTCTGGCAAACAGCGGAATTAGTGCATGGTGACGAATGTGTTCCAAAGCATGATAATGGACGTGAAGTGACCCCCCCCCCCCCACACACACACTCCTTGTGCATGATGCAATAACCAGCCGCATGTGTTAGCTCTTCTTTTTTTTTTTCTTTCCCCCAGAGATCTTGTGTGTACCCTGTGCAACATTCTAGAAGAAAAAGTCACAAAATAATAGGTGGAAATGACATTGCTTGAGGACACTGCTTCTGATTGCTTCTCATAACGTATCAGATTTTGGTGAAAGCGATGAAGATGAGGTTGGCCAGGAATGATTTATTCCCAGCGTTTTGCCCACAAAGATGAAAACAAGCTGCCAGATGCATTACTGCAAGAATCAGACAATGTTCACAGGAACTTTCAATAGAGAAGGAAACAATATTTACCTCCACCTAAGACGAAGTTCTGCAGCCTCACTGGCAGCAAGATGAATTGTGTACTATTCCATACAACTATATTTGAAATATACACATATTTACCCGAATCCGTTTTTGAGCACATTACAGAACCAACCTACACAGTGTTCAGACACCCCTAAACGTCAGCACATCCTAATTAAGAAGTAGGAAAGCTCCTTATTGCTTATCAAGGATTATTCAGAAGGAAGAAGGACAAAGCTCCTAAACTTGATTCACGTTTGACTACAGGTTACAGCAGCACTCATTATATCTGTGCCAAGTGCAAGGAAGTGTGGGATATTACCACATAAAATTTAAGACCAGTCGCCCGAAGTTTCCAGGAAAAAAAATGTGTTCAGCGACCAAATGCAGATGCCCAGTAAGATGCCATTGAGCACTGGCTTGAAGCTTGGGCCAAAACAAGCAGACTCGTCCAGATTAAATTCTGAGGGATGCAAGGGCCACTCGAGAATATTTTACATGAAGTGCCAGGTAGGACTGAGCAACACCAATAAACGGAGTCACATCTTACCATTTCACAACTAAAATCCCTATGCTGGTTTCACGACCACTGAGCACATTTTATGCAATTGTGTACACTCTTGTAAAAAATACACCATTTTTGGTTTTTACCAACCTTGTCATTTGGTCTTATATGGTCCTGGGAATACAGAAGGTCTATAGCAGAAAAAAAAAATTTTTTTCCGCGGAAAATGGCGAACGTTGCTTGAAAAGGTTAAAATAGGCTCACATCTATGCATTTAGAAGTAGTCTGCATGCCTTCATGTTATATATAAGCTGTAATCAGTAGCCAAATATATTAAATCGGTGTTCCCTTTAAAAGAGAACCGCATTATAATTCTTCCATGACTCAGAACCTGCTCTGCTCTTTGGAGTAACAGCTCTCTTGGGTTTACACATAGTGTGAATCCCCACATGGATGCATGAGACAGAGTGCAGCAGGAAGAGTGGAGGTTTTGGGCTTGTGTGAGCATATGCACTGTTTATAGCTTCCATTGACTAGTTTGCAATCTAGATTTACGACATGAGGAAGAACCTTTGCAATGAAATCTGTGACTTACGAAACTTAACTGACGGGCCTTCTGGCATAGCTACGAATTCGCTGTACCATCTGCACAGTGTTTTACTTCTTAAATAGCCTGTTTTCCCAGCTCATGGTTTTGCATATTTGCAAAGTGCCGGACTTTCGAAAAATCATGAATGTTGGTGACCTGTGCCAAGGCTTCTCGCAGCACCGCAGCAGTCATAATGAGTGTTTTCATAATGGTTCTGCATGAAGTGCTCACACCAGCCAAAGACAGCAAGCATAAAGCTCATGGAAAGCACGCACCAGGCTATCAATGTTCAACTTCATATGCACTGCACAAGGCTTTACAATTTTTTTCTCTCACAATCGCAATAAGGCCTGTCCTTTATAAAGTTGAGGTGCAGCCTTATAACACATAGCCAACCAGATGCCAGCAATGGTGACGAACTTAACCATCATGCTACAGAGGACATTGGCATTGCATGCATAACCGAAAAGACGCACTGCCATGGTAAAAGAAGCATTGAAATGCAGATGTTCCTTTTACCATGCCAGTGCAGAGAATCGACTTCTAAGTTTTCGAAAGTTCTGCAGAATTGCATTGGATGCATTAAAGAAACAGGCAGACCTCCTTTTTGGAGCCCTTGGCTTGAAGGGTGGCTAGCTGTCGCTGTGTGTCTTTGGGCACGACCACCCAGCCACGTTCCACGTCACTTAACGTCTGCACGTAGGCTAGGTTCAGAGCGACACGGTCAACCATCAGTGCGTCGTCCCAACCGCTGTCCCAGTAGCTGTTGTTGCAGGAAAATAAGAAGGGTTTGTCATTATTACATGAACCAGTAGAAAGGTAATCACAAACTTGAGCTTCTGTTGACAAAAAAGAATTGAAGCCAGACAGTGCTAACATGCTAACTAAACAGCAATACTACTGTGACCAGCACTAAGTTTAAGAAACTCATCCTCAAAATGTGTCATGAAATATGATGTTTCATTTTGTCCTACAGTACATAAGAAACGCTTCTTGGGAAAATCATAAGTGGGATGCCAATGCATTGTGAGGCACTTTTGAGAATGGACGTCCCAATACTAGTGCTTCTCTTTTGATTTCTGCTAAATAGACAGGACTTCAGCACTGCTCAGTTTCAATTCCATAAATGATACTCCGTGCTAAGTAATTAAAAACTGACTAGTGGACTTGTTTAGTTAGCCATTTGATAACTGATGTTTATTGTGCAAGTCATGTCCGCCTTATAAACTAAACCTGTTGAAGTGGCATAATTCCTCTTGTGACAAATGAAGGATTACAGTGCGATCTCGTTGATACGATTTTCACGTGAACCGGAAAATAAAATGTATCATCCGAAAATTGTATTATCCGGAACACATTGCTCCTATAAGACACTGGCTCAGAAATTAACAAAAAACGTATTGTCCCGAAAAACGTATTATGCAGAATCTCATCAACCAGATTCCACTGTATTTAAAAATATGTACAACCTAAGAAAAAAAAGAGGAAGAAGTGAGGCTTGGCTATTCAAATTTAACATAAGAGAAAATACACCAATAATTTGATTGATTGATTTCGATTCGATTGATTGTAGCATCTGACATATCCACACACAGGCTGTGAGAAATGCTATAATGCAGGGCTCTGGATTAATCCCGACCACCTGGAGTTCTTTAATGTGCATGTATATCTAATTACACCAACATTTTTAATTCCACCATTGTTGGAATACAGACATCGCAGCTCAGAATAAAACCCGAAACCTCTCGCTTGTACCACAATGACATACAAGAACAACAGTGATGAAAACACATCTGTTCTTCAATGCGAAGAGGCCAAGCCCACTATAAAACGCATAGTGCAAATTACATTTACTATGCATGCAGTATGTGACGTACAGGCCAGACATGTGCCAAGTGCTCTATGACACTCCCGTCCTTTCAAATGCTTGAGTAAGACATGAAAACTATCCTTAATAAGTTGCATTCAGTCATCTTTTGTGACACTTTATTTTATGAGCCCAACACCATTAAGAGCTTAAACAAAGCTGGAATATGCTTTGCTGGCATACCTTTTCCTGATAACAATACAGTGACCTGGACCAGCTGACGTTTGGGAGAGGTAAGGGGCCTCAAAGTTTTCTAGCCGTTTCTGAACTGAAAAAGCAATGAAAAGAGGCAAGAAAATTCTAAAGAGTACTTCAGGAAGTGCATGCATAAGTTGACAATTTTTCTTGTTTCAAAGAAGTTGTAAGTTCTGAAAGAGTCCAGACAAACACTAAAAAATTTGGTAAAACTCAGTTTTATAAGTGCTCTGCTTTGTTGTCTTTTCTCTATAGCAAAATAGTTCACATTTATGCAGACATTTATATTTGAAATAAAATCTGTTACCACCAGAAAAACGGATACAATTATAACTAACATTTGGAGCCCTGTATGGGCTACTTGTCCACAATGTTGGTGGAAAGCGGTAAGCTTTACATAATTATAATGGCGCAGTGAGCATGAATAAATGTTGAGCATATTGCCTCATACCTAATGTAGTGTTTCTCGTGATGTGTAGACTATACGTAATAAGACTCCAGTTCCAGTTAACTTTTTGAGGAAAACGCTGTTTTATGCATTAAAGTACAAAAGTAACTGAAACGCCCATGCATTTCGTCGGACACTTTGAAAATTGATATCTCGAAACTGGTTCACTCCTGAGAATTCGTTCCAAGTGGATACTATCACCTTGCGAACTCAACGGCTATAATTTGTAGATTGAAAGACGTGCCGTAAAATAATTAACAAGTTAATTAGCGTACTAAGGTTAATTATTTAATTAGGCATTTTGATTTCTCGTGAAAGTAATGGCTGCCTCATCGAGTAGTTTAGATCAAGGATTATAATTGTGCTATCTGCCACAGGCAAATTTTAAAAATTTGGGGCAGCTAAAGTGAAACACCCCGTGTATATGATTGGTATTACATGGATTTGTCTGATCTTCGTGCCTGGGGCTTCAGACGTGTTCTTGTGGCTTTGTTTCTATGTATATGTAAGCAGGCGAATTCACAAGCATACAGCATCAAATAAACGCATAAGTAAAGACACCCCTTGCCTTAGCGCTAAAATAATGCAATAGTATCGACACTGGTAATAGTGCAATCGCAAAAACGGTTAACATGGAAATGGTTTGAGGAGCAGTTCTTTGTATAATTTGTTTTTCTTTACGCGGAAACAATGTTTGTTTTTGTGGAAAAGAAAAAAATTAGCATAGCTTGCACTAGCGGCGCAATGCTAAAGAGTCCTGGCTTTTGGGCTAGGCTAAGCACTACCAAGTCATCCCCATCATTTCCCGGAATGTATTGATTGATTATAAATTAGCTATTGATTGGCTATCGCAAGGTATTGGCCACGTATTTGGGCTAGGCTAAGCACTACCAAGTCATCCCCAGCATTTTCTGGAATTTATTGATTATTGATGGATTATCGATTAGCTATTGATTGGCTGCTGTCAATTGCCTATCAATGACTGACTAAGCTTAAGTAGTCCCAACCATATTAGCTAGGCTTATCAAGGCTCAGCTTCGGTAGTTCACAGGTGTATGTGCCATTGCGCTCGGATCCTTTCTGCACTGCTGCCAGGATTGGCCCACATTTTTGGATTCAGCAGACACATTACGCCCGGCTGAAACAGCTCCGCTGTCAAAAATGGGAACTTCATCTGTTTTCCCATTTTCTTCGATAAGATATACAGTCATCTTTCTTGCACGTGTCACTTCAGCTTGGCACAGAATCCATTGAACCATGCAATGCATAACGTTTGCGTGTGCTCGGAAGGCCTACTTCGCCCCTTAATGAGCGGGCCCGAGTCTGGCCCGGGCTCGTGGCTTCAAGCCCGAGTCCGGCCCAGGCCCGCGGCCTTAAGCCCGAGCCCGGCCTGAGCCCGCCGACATGGCTTCGGACGGCCCGGCCCGCGGGCCGGGTCGGGCTCACGCTTTCGGGTCGGCCCAGGCCCGTGCAGTGCTCTAGGTGTAAGCCCCCTCAATTAGCTAAAGGGAGTGACATTCCTGTTTTCTTGGCCTCTTCTTTTCCAAGTCCCCTCACCGCACACGCCTTCCCTTACCACTCACCTTCTCAGTTTGAGATTTTTGATCACCGCGATTGCACTGTGCAGCAATGTGATCGATGCAATATCAGGATTCGCAGTCGTGGCGCTAAGCACCGTGATCAAGAGCAACTGTCATGGCACCAGCACGAGCCACAAAAACAAGGAAAAAGACGCGGCCAGCAGCATGCGTTTCCACGAAAACAGTGCCAGCCTAACCATGTGATTCCGCTTCACTAACCGTTAGGCACGAATAAGCCCCAGACCCCCTGTGTCGCTACTTCTAGTTTTATTCATGGGACTTAACTATGTGTGGCTGTTCATGCCCACTGGCGGCCAGAATATGAAAGTTACTTTTGCATTCCCTCAGAGACTAAAAACACAATGCCCTGCACTGCGCCAGTGATCTTTTGCTGACACTTCTCAAAGTTAATCTGGTGCAGCATGGCACAATATCAGTCATTTTTCCACTTTCGGCGCAATTTGGCACACCAATTTGCTTGAGTATCAAAATGGCACAATTGGTGTAGTATTCCTAACCCAGCTCATATTCTAGGCTACGAAGTGTTTTTACTCACATTTCACCTTGCTTTCTTTACTTTCTCATCAACTTTATCAATATAATCACTCAAGCCAATAAAACCTTATGTAACGGCCTTGTCTTACTGCAAGTGCTCTTGTCATGAAAAATTATACGAGTGTTAAAACACAATATTTTGAACATAGTTGAAGTTCAAACTCACTGATTATGTCCGCATCTGCCCTTTTTACTAAAAACAAAGCAAAGTAGCATATGAGGTCTGGAGGCAATCCAATCTCCCTTGCTACTGCCTGCAATGAGAACACAAACAGTGATAAGAGCCTGTAACTGAGGAAACAGATTTAAACGATGACAAGATAGCTACCATGATCAAATATTTTCAAGGTTTCTTCTTGCTTCAGGCAAGACACAATTATAATCTGAAGTTTGCAGACACAAGATGCATTTAAATTGCCCGTACAGAAAAATTTAGGAAGCAAGTGAATAGTGCAATCTAAGCTAAAAGTCCGGCTTCAATTAAATCTTCGTAAGCCATTTGTAAAGAAAGAAAAAAATTTATGAAGAATCTTCACAGAATCTGAATGATGCATAAGCATTTCGTAGTAGTGACGTGGTGTTCAGTGCTCAACACTGCTGGTAATCCCAGCACTGCTCAGTGGCTGCGGCGGACACGAACTGCTGCGGAAGGCGGCGCAACAGTGAATTGATGAGGTAAGCAAACTACTGCAGGTGGCGGCGCCAAGTGCGCTGATGACGTTCCGATCCGAAGCCACGGCTGCTCCACAGTTCTGGCTTACTAAAGGTGTGCCTAGTGCATTGCCAGATTACACACGTCACATGGTCACAGAGACATGCTCGTGCCACTGTGCGCGTGTTCGTCGTCCTCTTCCACAGCTGGCTCCAATGCCGACTGATCATGCCAGCGTTCCCATACTGCCCCTCGCGCTCGTGCCACTGCTCATGCATTCTTAGTCTTCTTCCACAGCTGGCGAAAACATTCTGCTGGCTCTACCTTGAAAGCGATCGTCTTATGTGAAGGATGGACGTACGCTCGGATAGTTTTCTCGCCAGGTAACCATAGAAATGCTTACGCATTTAAAAAGAAATCAGCAACACAAAAAAAAACATTCTTTTTTTCCTTTTGTAGGACAGCCTATATTTTTTTACAAAACTCGAACTTTTTGTGTGGTATGAATAAATGAGATGCGTAGAAATAGTTTACAACAAATTTCACTTCGCTATGCCAACCTTTTTTAAGAGTGGAACACATTTGTCCCACTGACACTAAATGGTTTTTCAAATAGTGGGACGCATACGTCCCATTGACCCTCTAGGCTCTCAATGCAAAATTATTTCTGACCACTTGCCTCATGACCCAAAACTCTCAAAATATTTCGTTGTCATATAAGCAAATGAGGTGTTTAGAAGTAGTTTGCAACTAATTACACTTCTGCACAGCAAGCCATTTATTTTAAAAAGTGCCACTCATTTGGCCCACTGACCTTCGAGGGTCTCAATAAAAAATTGTGTGCAACCCCGTACCTCCTAAAACGGACCGAAGCACGACAGACAAAGTGGCACAACAGAGGCGACAAACAAAATGTTTGAGCATACTTTTCGGCAGAGCACCAACCACCAATGGCATCAGCGCCTTTGTGTCACGTGCGTGCTTTTACGTATGCATTCAGCTAGTTTTACAGACTAGCTATCACCTCAGGATACAAAAATCGGTGCTTATTGTGAGCCGAAGATGCATATCTAAATGCAGGAAAGAGGAGTACCTTATCAGGCATCTTGAGAACTTTTTTTCTGGCAAGTGGTTGCCAAATTCAGAAAGCGTTCCAACAATGAAAACAAGTTTTCTATATTTTGCCTGCTTGTCACCATTTAGTACCCATTCTCAAAACTATTCTTGCATGAAGTGTTGAAACCTCCAAGTAGAAGGCAGCACCAAACGAATGAGAGAAATGTGCCTCTTTGCTGCTGAAAAGCATTTTCGCACATATATTAAAGTGGAACGTATATGTACCTGAATTGTATGCGATGTATATGTATGCGATTCACGTACCTGAACTAACTATGAAGGCTATGTGAGGCAGATACAATCCACGGCAAAAGTGTACGGGACACTGGTTCCACAACAAATGTAAATTTCGGCTCTGTTTAGGCATGGCACTTCTAATATAATGGATTACAGTGTAGGGTGCAAGAATTGCTACAAATTAAAACTTTTAGTTCAAGGCTGTGTGCCCGGGCTTCACAGAAATTCAGCTTTTGGCGAATCGTGTCCCGTAAGCTTTCGTGAACGACTGTACTCTTGCAGCGCAGCCTAAGCATATGCATGCGTGCACATAAACTTGTTTCAGCCACTGCTGTAAGATGAGACAACTTACATCCATAACCACGTCAGTGGGGTCTGTAGAGAGCACAGAGACGGTGACCTTTTGCCAGTTCATTAGAAACACGTCAAAGTCGACCTCCTTGGGAGGGGCACCCATGGTCTCCTGCTGAGCAGACAGCAGGAAGCCTGTGAAAGCCTCGTCGGATGACACACGAGCATCTTGGCTGGCTGCAGAGACAACACAGCCATGAGCAGGCACTTCCGATGTTGGCTAAGGGCCATCCATCACTACTTCAACTAGTTTTCCCAGCTCAACGTCTCACAAACAAGCATACGTTGTGTACGCTATTATAGCATATACTGAGTATACGCTATACTCAGTACACGCTATTACTTGTCAAGGACTTCAACTTCCACTACGGCAAATGGCAATATAACTAGCATAAAGAAATAACTTGAAGAAATTGTTAGCTCAATCTTAAATAAATGACACATAACATGCAAATGCAACAGAGCAAAAGATCAGTAAACGTTGCTTCTCATCAAGCTCGCCAGACACTAAGAGATTCTTCTGTAGCTAAAAATTATTAGTAAAAGTGCCATTTGTTCCAGGAATTTCCAAATCCGCTCCCCAACCCCCTCCCTTAAATGAAGTGTATTTATTACATGCTCCTAATAATTATTTGCAAATGCAGTTCAAGCTTTCAAGCTATACTGAACGAGATCCAGTATTCCCAATATGCCAGTAGGCCCAAAAAACGGCAATAGTTTTTGAAAATATTCAACAGACCTAAAATAAGCAATAATTTTTTTTTTTTTTTTATGTTCAGCTGACACTTCGGTGACAACAACAAATGGCTTTACTTTCATTTCGCATTATCTGAGCATGTACAGGGCAAAGAAATTTGCTTCCCTTCCGACATAACTTAGTGCATTGCCAGAACACGTAAGACGGCAGTAAAGTTTCAATACAGAGTTTTAGAATAGGGGCCCCCAAACGTTTTGAGGCCCCAAAGAAATTGTGTCGAAGCCACTGCACATGCGCAAGACGCAAACTGCGCTTGGGTTTTGCGTCAGGCAAACTTTTTCACTGACTCAGCAGGAGCCCCAAAAGCTTTGCACAAGTCAACAAACATGGCGGCGCCATCGAAGCGACGGCTTAAACCAAGCACCAAACTGGGCTCGATTCGTGGTAACGCGTGAAGTTCGTAAGCTAGGAGAAGTGACTGCGGTTATCGCATTCTCTCAACTAACGTGTGTAATGAAGATTGATTCATTAGACGCCATTGATTCTGAATTCGATTGTCGATTTCATGGCTCGTAGGCCTAATGTGGATTAGCTTGGCTGGTGAAGGCACGTAAAGTTGGTTACTCAAAATTAGGTGCAACAAACCTCTTGCTGCTAATAGAATAACCTCTAAATTGTAATTAAATGCAAAAACACAAAAGTCAAAATTACTCTTCTTATCATAAAATGGAATGGTTTATTTTAATATTTATAATAGTTTTTATTTGACACCGTAGCGGCACTGCAAGCGCATGACGCTATCCGCAATTGCAAAGCCATATTCTAAAACTCTTGACTGCTGCATGCCCCAACGCTAACACCCGCAAAGCTCTTTGGGGCCCCAAACTTCTGGGGCCCCTATTCTAAAACTCTCTAATGTCACTGAATCCTCACCAATGACTTGACATACACCTGCATTGTGTCGAGTGGCACATTAAAACATAAGGATCAAGTTCCCGTGATTAGTGCATACCACGTCAAGCAGCCCTAAAGGTCATAATCATGCCAGCACATATGCTACCAGCTGTTACACTCGCAAGCAATATGAAAGGGAACATAAAAATTGCTTTCAGAAGACCATAGTGGCTATACACACATTCCCTGTATAAATACATTAAACAAGGCAATGTGCAAAGCGAAAGATACTTGTTATATATCATGACTCTGTGTCGTCATGTGTCCCACTTGGCTCTTTGTAGTCATGTGACTCTGTGTCCCACTTAGCTGTCGTTCCAGTCGGGAACCATTTTGCGAGTCTTAGGTGATTTGAAGAAAGAGCACTTGGATGAACAATCATGTACAGATTTATTCGTGATAACTTCCTTTCTTCCTGGGGCTCTTGTACTCTGCACAGTCTTTGGACACCATCATGTTGTAGGTGATCACCACAAAAACCATTTTCTATGAACTTTCTCACTGTCACTTTCATCTTCAGTGCTCTCATCTGAGGATATTTAGTGGTCATTTTAACGCAGAATATATTTCTCCTCAGTACTAAAATTACCTTAAGCTTCTCTCAGCTCATGCAAAAAAATATACATATATATCTATATTGTCATCTCAAAGATTTTAGCCACGAAAAAAATCATGTACAAGTTCCTTCAAGTGTGCTGTTAAAAAAGAGCTGCCCTCAGTACACAGACGTTGCAAATTGCAATTAAAGATGGAAGAGTCCACAAAACTTGGTGTAACAAGCACAAGAGAAAAAAAGCCGGCAGATCCCATGCCCTGTGAGAGTCGATGTTACGCGAAGCAGTGTGCGGGAGGTCCACCAAATTAATGAAACGACCATGAGAGCAACAAGACGTCGACTGCTGTTTCATGACATGACACGCATGTCACGATATTCATGTCATGAGTCCTCAGGAGTCGCTTTAGCTATGCCTAAGAGACCTTAAGGCGAACGCTTTAGTCATGCTGATGCCTATGACTTCGGTTGATGATCACCTATGACCATCAGCCTTAAGCCTTTGCCTTCACTTTGTACCACACCCGAACCCATTCCATTGGTTTCTGCGTGTTAATCTATTCACTGAGTCATGGTCATAACTATGACTTCTACCACCATCCTTTGGTGTTTCCTTCAATTAGTACCCACGTCTGAACCCATTTCAGTGGTTTATGAGTGTTAATCTTTTTTCGCTGAGTCGGCATTTTTGCTGAATCATACTAATGACTATGACTTCTACCATCATCCTTTAGTGTTTTGCTTCCCTTAGTACCACGTCAGAACCCAATTCAGTGGCTTCTGAGTGTTAATTTTTTTCCGCTGAGTTATTGTCATTTTTTCTGAGTCATGTTCATGACTATGACTTCTACAATCACCCTTTAGTGTTTCCTTCACTTAGTACCAACCTCTGAACCCATTTCAGTGGTTTCTGAGTGTTAAATCTTTGTTCGCTGTGTCATTGTGATGACCTACATGACACTCATGTCATGACATTTTTGTCATGACCTATCATTTATGTTCGTCACACACTATTGTCATACTATGCCAATTTTGGTACATACCAAGTTAACGAAACGATCACGAGAACACCAAGACGTCGGCGGCTGTTTCATGACCTACATGACACGCATGTCATGACATTCATGTTATGACCTATCATTTATGTTTGTCATGCACTCTTTGTCATACTATGCCAATTTTGGTACATATCAAATTAACGAAACGAACGTGAGAGCACAAAGCCTTAGGCAGCTAGATAGATAGATAGGTACTGTCAAAGTGGCAAATGTTCGCCAAGAAATGCTTTGCATTTAAAAAAGAGCAGCACGCGCAAGCATGTGTATCGGCAGCGTCTCGACATCTGATGAAAGCCAATATTTCTATGTGTTGAGCGGGACTGAATACATGATGGCAAGAAGTTGACACGCAAGATTCGAACCCACACATCATGAGTAATTGCTGCTTAAGAACGAATTAAACATTTCCTCTTATGATGCTCTTGACTGCAAATGAAGGCATGCAATACACACAAGCACAAAACACATTAACACAAACATCAAATCACAGCTGACATGCACACGCACCTAGCTGGATGTATTTTTCAAGGAATCCTCGTCGTTCCTCAGTTTGCGTTGGTGTCAATGGTAACAGCTTTTTCGGTGGGAATGGAGGAAGTGCTGCTGATCCAAACACCTTTTTTAGCTGAAAAATAAAGATTAAATACTATTCTGCAACCTTTTCTACAGAAACAATTTCCAACCCCTGCAGAGTGTTGTGACTAGAATATTGCAGCAGCTCCCCCAATAATGACTAATATAACCATGAAAGAGCAACTAGGCATCATATTTTGTAAAGATTCATTTCATTTTCCATTGTTCTTTTCTTATCATCTACCATGCCAAGTGACCAATTCTGGTGATAACGGTGACACTGCAGCCTCTGAGCCAATGGCGAAAGGCAAAAGATATAATAAATGAAATTGGTTGTTACAAGCCAGGCTCGTCAATCAGACAAGCAAAATCATTTGTTTAGTGCATTGAGGAGGAAACTACCACATATGAAATAAATTACACAAGGTCAAATGGAATTGTGTTTCAATATAAGATTAGATAACGAGAAACAACCTTTGTCTAAAAAATAACTTATCCATTCATCATGAAAGAAGGTAAGGCATGCAGACACGACGGACACAAGAGAAGAGAGCCAGACAACACAAACGCCGCAACACACAAGAGAACCGGACAACACGCCGTTTGTGTTGTCTGGTTCTCTTCTCTTGTGTCTGTGTCCGCACGCCTTACCTTCTTTCATAATGATACCCTACCAACTAGCTTAACTTTCTATAGTTCTTATCCATTTTTTTGCTTTGCACTGAAAGGTGTATGGCTGCATCCCATTGTTTGACACATAGGCATGTCACAAAAAAGAAAAATAAACCCAAGAAAATCTTCAGCTGTTCTGCATGGTAAAGGTCCTTCCTGAACATTGTTGAGCAATAGCTCAACCTGGCGCAGTATTTTTTAAGGATTCTTTTCATGGGCAATTCATTTCTTCTCATGTGCCCTGCTGAGTGGCTGATCCCAGCGATAGCAACGGCACAGCTTCATGCCAGCCAATTACGCATAGCAAGAAGAGTGAAAAATGAAAAAAATCTTAAGATACAGCGCCTGTTCCTTTTTTGTGTGTGTTTCGTTGTTTCCACTATTTTCATGCATGCTCAATGATCTCTTGAGCATATAGTTATTGCTCTTCCTAAATAAATTTTAGTTGCAAGCCAACACTTGCTCGCATCTACCTCCTTCGCTCCTTGTCATTTGAGATGTTCAGTGCTCCTTTAAACAAGCATGAACTTGCCCAGCTTACAATGCTAGTGCTTTAAGTCAACATACTAATTTTGTTTCTTGGCAAACATTCCTTTTTTCATGGGCTCAGTTGCCAGCAGAAAGCATTTCGCAGCATTCCATGGCACGTCTTCTGATCCCATTTGACTTAAATGACACTAGTTATAAGAATATGCCTCTAATAGGTAAGGTAACAATTAGTGTCAACATTTTTTAAGCTTTTTTTCCTTCTCAAATGATTGTAAAATCGAGTTTGAAAACATTTGAAAGCAAAATAAAGAAAACACAGAAATAAACTATTCTGTTCCCCTCTTATACCTGTGTCACACAGGGCAACTTCAGTGCACTTCACCACGAGTGTCATTCGCACGCTGTCACACGGGGACGCGTAGCAACACTTGCTGCAATGCACACTTGCCGGCGAGTGCGTTCGCCCAACTCACTTCGCTGCGCCGAAGTGCGCAGCCTTGGTAGCAGTGGTTAAACGATAAATAGAAAGCAGAATCGGTAGTAATTTCAAACCACCCGTTTTGTGATTCTAAATGTTATAAGATTATAAAATAAAATCACAAATATATGTTGTGGTTTCTGATTCACCCATTGCCAGTGTCATCAATTCCAAGGGAGCAGTGCGCCGCCGAAGTGACACTCATTGAGCCGAAGTGCACTTGCTCAAAGTGGCACTAAATTTGGCCATGTGACACGGGTATTAGTTTAAAGAAGAGAGAGTTCAAAACTATGTGCATTCTGTATGCCTGGCAATAAAGACAGACATACAGCAATGAAAACTCAATAGCCTCGCGTGCAAAAAGAAGAAAATGCCTCAAGCCTTATACTTCATTTCAAAATCATGACTGATGTGGCCACACAGTGAAGAAAAAGATAGCCACGTATTCTCACTGCAGCAAAACCATGAACCTTCTTCAAGAGATTCAGAATTCTGCTTAAATCTAGACATGTTTAACAAACACTGGTTGTAGAAGCACAGCTCTCCCCACTAGATTCATTGATGAGGTTTAATGTCAAAAGGCAACACAGGGACTATGACAAGCGCTGTAGTGGAGCACTCCGGATCCCTGTTAATCACCTGGAGTTCTTTAATACCCTACCAGAGCTTGGTAGACAACAGTTTTTGTATTCCTCCCTTGTAAGAATCCAGCCGCTGTAGCCTGGAATTGAACCCACAACCGCCTGCTTGTATTCAGTAGCCACCGCAACAAATAGCACTCAACAATCAGGGATCCATACTCCAATTTTGCTTAACCAAGGTGTAGCCCACTGCTGAAATGCCAGTTCCTCATTCCCACATGGACAAGTGAACAATTCAAGCAAAGAAATAACTCACCTGGTCATGCAGACTGTGGAGCTGCTTGTAGCGAACGGCACAATGAAAGGCTCCATTCACGTGTATGTTGTACGCCTGAGGGGTAAAGCATCACACCAGAGTTACTTTACACCGAGCACAGCCCTGGTATATGTACAGTCTTTGTCAAACGTATATGGGCGATGTTACTCGCTACACTACCTGTGACTGTTTAAAGGAGTTTCTTTTGTATGCCATAGGTAACACCCCTGGGAATTAAAAGTACTCTCATACATGCCATCCAGATGTGATTGTCAGGAGAACTGCACCAATAAGCCGAACAAACATATATAGTGAATGTGCGGAGTAGTCAGTGTATTTTAAATTCGCAAAAGGCTGTACATTGAGGACCTAACACCCGTGTCACAAGGGAAGTTTCAAATAACGAAGGTTAAGCTGTAATGAACTTTTTAAACAAAATCAAAGCACATGAGCTCTTTCAGGTGCCCCACTTCGTATATGCATTCTTGTCGCATTCCAATACCAGGCAGCTTAAAGTAATTTTTCAATGTGAATTCATGTAAGCAGAAACATTGGAAAGCCTTTTTTCGACAAGTGGCAACTTGCCAATATGTCATCGGCTCGTATTTCAAGCTGAAGGGCTCTTATACACTTAAGTTACGAATATCACATGCGGTTTTCAAGCGGTGCACAGTGTACAATATTACAGATGCTTCGATCATAATAATTATGATGCGTTTCCTTTGACGAAACATACATCACTGTATGAAGTTGTCAGTCTCTCAAGTTTCACTACATTTTCTTTAGTGATCTGTACATGTTCTTATACATTTTCGTGTCCGTATGCATGCATATATATATACAACCCTACAGTGTCTCGTATTGCGCCATGTAACAAAATAAAACACGTTGCACTTTTTTTCCATAAATATATGATAGGAAGGATTTTTTGCCTACATTTCCACATCTTATGATAGAGAAGCATCAACGTAATACTTCACTTCGTATCGCGTCTTCATCTTAAGTACCAAGATCCTCGAGATGAAAATAAGATAAGGTGTCAGTTCATGCGGATTTTTTCATCACGTTTTCAACGCTCGATCACACATATGAGGACTACGCACCAAGTTACACAACTTAATATACTTTCTCTCAATCAGTGTTTTTGGCTTTAAACCACAACAGTGATCAGTATACTAACAGGGGAACGGGAGCAGCGGCCTACTTTGAAAACTGCTTTCAATACAGCGATCTCTCGATGGTTGCAAAAAAAAAATAAAAAAAATAAGGAAGAACGACCTGCACCTATAAATGATACAAACTATCGAAGTGCTAGCGATGTGTAGTGGACGAAAAGAACAGCAGTAGTGAGAAAAATTTCACTTGTTCTCTAAACCACCCAAGTTACGAAACACACATGCGAGTTGACTGAACTTTTTGCCACCATCATATGCACGTGTTTGTGCACATCGAAAATTGAGCGGCAGCAAGTAGTCGTGAAACCGATCATCAAAAATCCAGACAAACTTCCAACTACGCCACGGTCTACGCGATCCCGCTCAACTTGAGACACAGCGGGGTTCCCCCAACAAAGCTGCTCGGATCGCAAGCATTTTACTTACGACGTATGTGGAGCCGCTTTCGTCTTTAAGTTCTTGCGTATCCGGTATGGAAAAATGCATCGTTAAGCCAGCAACGGGGCTTCACCAGAGCACATGGAGAACAAAATAAGTAGCAGTAGCTATGTTTCTGCTACATATGTTTCGGCTGGCCATTCCCCCTGAACCGAACGACGACCCTACACCGCGGTCCTCCGCCGCGACGGTTGTGTCCTTACGCAGTCTAATGCAAATAGCTCTACGAAAAGCTACAACAAAAGAAAGCTCGCGTTCTTGACATGCTAAAACCGTACACGGTTGCTAAAAAACGCACATTTTAAAATAAAATAAACGCAAAAAAAAAAAAAAAAACCGTTGGCAAGCTGCACATCGCGGCTTGGGGCTTAGTATCTGCAGCAGCCACAGCGGCAGCGCGCTAGGGTAGCGCGGTAGCAAACGTTGGCGGTAGCTGCTGCGCAGCCAGCTGTTAAGTTTTCTACCGCGGAACGCTGTAAAAGTGCGCCATAAAACTGCGCCTGGGCTACGGTTAAGAAGGCGCGATTGTAAAGCATGCAATCGAATGTACGCACCTGTGAGCCGGCGGCGCAGTGCATGGGTTAAGTTTCGTTTTTTCTCTCTCTCCAAGAAAATTTCTTCCAACATGCGTGGTGTTGCACTAGGTGGCAAATACCTACTGGTGTTGCCGGCACATGCGACATTCAACAGATAGCCGCGTTTTCCAGAGAGGCACGACAAACGCAATACTTGATCACAATTTGGAATGCAGGTTTATTGTAGAAAAATGCATAAGCAATGTGGACGTACAGATCTCAGTAACATTCCTTCTCCTGCTGTTTGGCATTCTCCTGCACCTATACGCATTTAACATGTAGAACTTATACATGGGTGCAAAGGAGCATCTAGGAACTGATCTGAAAAAGGAATACTTGGCACCAACATCCGCTTGCTTACGGCACTGAGTATGAAAGCAGCAGTAACTTCTGCTTCTAAGAAAAAGAAGAAAGGCCAAATGTTAATGCACTGCGGCGCTGCATACCTAATCATAAATGATACAGCTAAATGTTGATGCCAGGCACCCTAGAGTAGCAAAAGGGTTGAGTTATATTTGTCTCTGACAACACACAGAGCTTTTTTATAAGTGACTTAGGAACACACTTGTTACACTAATTAAAAAAAAAATAACATCATGCATTCATAAAGTAATGATGCAGCCTTGGACCTTCGCTTTAGTTTCTAGAACTAGTACCCAGGAGCAACTATAGTGCACAGTTTAACACTCCCCCCCGTAAGTTGCAAAGCGCTGCTGTACTTGTACCTACTAGTTTAAATATTAAATAGGATTTTAGTGTTAAATACAGAGCTGTAACAAGTGTTCTGCAATGCTGTTGCAACAATGCAGAGCTTACCATATCTCATACTGGTGTCACACAGCCACTTTCTATGCTGATTTAGTCCAATCGGGATCACAATCATTGACTGTGATTGGCTCCTTTCGCAGCTTCCACAAAGGAGGCAATCGCAACCGAAAGTGCACCATGTGACACCCATATTAAACAACACATAGCTTTAAGGTGCCACAATAGAGTATACCATATAGTGAAATATATATAACCAAGGTTACGGCAAAATACCTGCAAAATAACACAGTTAATGATTGCTATGCCCACAGTACTCAACTACCTATATTGTACCATCACTCATTTCAAGACATAAATTGAAAGACAACAGCATGAAGCAAGACAGAGGTCAGCTATAGAATTGTTTCTAAAAAACCAAAGCAAACTTACAAAGGTTTAAATAAAACTATACTACATCAAATAATTTGTCAAAGTACAGCACAAACAATGCAAACAAAAATTAGCAGCCTACTTGCAGCAATGAAAAATGCTTAAGAGATCACAACACCCAAGCAGGGATATAATAGCAAACATAAGCCTACGTGGTACCTTACGGAAAGCTTAAGAGGAGAGTGGCTATATGATTGCACCAAGCATGACAATCAATACAAACTCTCCATAATTCAGTATATTGCACATGTATGGGGAAAAACAAAAACAAACATGTTAACACTCATAGCTCCATGCAATGCTCTATCATAGGCAACATATGTGCAAAACTTGAGATTAATGAGTGAAACAGTGCTATGCATACTTAAACCCACGCTGAACACCATGCTGCTTTACAGGGTATCCAGTGCATATGCCATTTATATGACCCTCTGCATGTTTGAAACCTGTAAGTCACACTGCAAATCTGGTGGTCTCAAAGCAAAGCTTGTTCCTTAATAGATCACAGTACTATTGCTATTGCACAAGGAGATAAAAAAGTTGAGCTTGTCCCTAAAATCCACAGGGTACAAAGAAAGGCAAAAGAACAGAAGTGGGGTTACTGACACACTGAACATGTACACATGTACATGTGGTAAGAAATGAAAATTTAGCAGCCGTTGTGTCATTCCACCAGCCTTTTTGCGGAGACTTAATATCGCTTATTCGCAAACAAACCATTTTCAGCCGTTATCATGATGATGATAGAAAACAGTACTTCCACTAAAAATGTTAAACAAGCACAGCAAGGTCATGATCAACGCTTCCAGATGACACAATGGTAGGTTTTGGCCATGTCATAGCACACTACCTATAAAAGGTCAACAGAAGGCAGATACATAAATCTTGAGCATTACAAGGCCCTGAATCCCAGAAATGCACATCTGTGCCAACGGCACTATACAAGCTTGTGTTTATGCTCCACATGACATCTTTGCATACATGCGCACACAATGTGCACCGCACTCAGGAAGGGGGGGGGGGGGGGGGGTGTAGTGCATAGTCGGCAAGCACGCATGGTCTACATCAGGTGTTTCTCTCCCTGAATGTAAGGTTTTCAGATGATGACGGAAAAAATAAACTCAACTGGTGCCTGAAGGCGTGAAATAAATTTTAGGGAGAATGGCAGACTTACAACCACAAACACACGCACAAATTCAGCACAAACTAGCCAGAGGCAACTGTCTAGTAAGGCAACATAGCATAAAAAACTAGCTTTCAAACAATTTCGCAAGAAGTCTAAAAAAGCAAAGTGCACCAACTGACATTGCTTCCACTTACAATGCCACACAAAGAAGAATCCTTGGGAATGTTAGCCTTCCATGTGCATTTTTGAGCAGAGCATCTGAGGCCTACCACTTATTAAAGTTACTCTTGCAAATGAGGTGAAAATGAGTAGATCGAGGCATCTATTAAACAGTCTGTAGTTACAGACCATGATGACCCCAAGTTAACGAAACCAAAGGGCTACAGTGGGGGCAGTCAAGGTAAAACATTGTTTCAGACACCCCCTAATGCAAAGAAATGAAGGAAGGCCGTCTCGTACCTCCCTGCAACTTGCAAGCAATAATAAGTTAGCCAGTAGTAAAAACACAACAGAAAACATATGCATGCATACTCATTGTCCCTTTCCACCAGTTCAGGAAGGGGAACCAAAAAAATAGTTACAAGGCAATGATGATAGTAAATTGTGAAAAGAAAAAAAAAAAAGTAAGGCATGACAAATGGAAAGGTGGGGGAGAGATTTTGAAGCTTCCAGCAGCAATAGCTATAAAGCTGATCATGCGCTGTATGGTAAATATCAGGTTGAGACAAGGCGCACAATACCACGCTCAGCGAGAAGCTGGGCAATGTAAACGTCGTCGCTGCTGGAGGTGTCGACGAGACGCACCACAAGGTGCTGGGCACCCTCAACGCCCGTCTTGGTGTCGGGCCTCTTAGCCATAATGCGCGCCACAAACAGCCTGTCCTTTACAATGTTTCGGAAGTTGATGCAGTCCACAGGATTCCAGTCGTTCTGCACAGGTTCCACACCTGGGAGGGTAAAGAAAGGAAAAGGTTCAGAGTTGCACAAAATTACACATTGTATGAGCAGATGCCCACAGACATTTTTGGAGCACGGAAACTT
The DNA here is from genome assembly GCF_013339745.2 of Dermacentor silvarum. Taxonomy (NCBI): domain Eukaryota; kingdom Metazoa; phylum Arthropoda; class Arachnida; order Ixodida; family Ixodidae; genus Dermacentor; species Dermacentor silvarum. The sequence continues at coordinate 53,629 of NW_023606229.1, forward strand.
CAGGGATATCGAATTGCTGACCAGGCATACTGTATACTACATGGGACAATACCATCAGCTCAGTAAGTCCGTATCATTGCATACTTCGAAAACTAAGAAAGGAATTGGAAGGTATCACTGGCATTGTCCAATTCCTTTCTTTCAGCAAAGTCCTCCGGCACTATAATACAAAATACAGTTAAACCTGCTTATAACGAACCTGCATATAACGAATTCCTGGATATAACGAAGTTTTTCTATTCCCCGCCGTTACTCCATAGAAGCACATATATTTGAGACCTCTATGTAACGAAGTGGCCGCGGGAGCCCCTCGATATAACGAATTTTCCCCTCCGGCAACCTAGAGATTTCGCCCCAAATTTTGTCATTTTTGCGCGAGCAGCAACCAGAAGCACCTTCTCCGCCGCGACGGAATGCGAAGCGATCGCACGTGTGCATGCATGCGTGTGCGAGGCAGGCCTGCATCCCTCGACCCGGCGATCGCGGGCGTGACCTTCACCCTCCCTTCATTCAAACCTGATCCTGCCGCTTACTGCAGCTGGCCTAGCCCCCCCCAAGCCGGCACTCTCTCTTTTTCCGGTTGATGTCGCCGAAGTGCTAGCTGGTACACGCTGTGACACATCACACTCGATGAGCGCGGACACGCGTTGTCAAACGCTTGCGGCGTGTGGAAGCGCCGCTGGAGAAGCGAGTGAAGTGACCTTCGTGCTGCTGTCTATCGCTTCAACGCAAACCGAGCGCCAAAAACACACAGCACGCACAAAGCTACGAGCCGCCGACACACTTACACTACTAGGGTCTGCCCCAACGCATATCGCTTTCAAGATACGGCCCGCGTGTCCGCGCGGCGCCGCGCAGTACGCAGTTGATGCCAGAGTACAGTACAACGCCGCCCCGCTATCCCTCCCCCCTCGCACCCTCACCGGTGCCTCGAGCGCAACGGAAGAAGGCGCACTTCCTCCCTGCTTTTCTTGCGCGCGCGAGATTTAGACGTGGTCGTCGGCTCCCCTCGCACGTTTTCACTCGCACATACAGCATACGGCGCGCAGCGACTGCGTTATCGCCCTTGGACTTTATAAGCAATATCTATGAGCCAAAACAAATTTTAGGGCCACAATGTGTCATAGACACCATCTTTACATAGCAATTACAGATCTCAAGGGCCATACTTTTGCTGGCAGAAACCGAAAATACGTCATAGTTGTCGCCCCCGGCATTTTCGGCGGCCAATGCCATCGTCAAGCCACCAAGCCAAGTGACATGAAAAGTCAAAATGGCCGCTAGTTCGCAACGTACGATGCGGGAACGGTCCCGCAGTTGCGACGCAACAGCGGGGTTACCAATGCATTGGCTTCTATGGGAGCTGTGCTGGGACCGGCCGAAAACGACGTAACAGAAGGGAAAACGCAGCCCCCTGGAACGTAACAGCGGGGTTCTACTGTAACACTATACGACGCTACGACGCCATCGTTACGCTCGCTCTTCGTTTCCGATGTCGCGCTTTTGCGAAACGACACGCGTCCATACATCCAGTACCTGGTGTGACATTCCAAGGTTGAGTGCTTCGACGAAAACGGAAAACGGGTGCGCGTTACAATTGAGGGCGCGTAAGAACGGAGTAAATACAGTAAGAGTTTCTCTTTTCGAATTTTCGTGCCGAACCTGCATATACCGAAATCCTCTTTATAACGAAGTTTTTCGGGAATTTGTCAATTTCGTTATATCCTGGGTTAACTGTAGTGCTATAATAAATGTGTAGGATACAGACACAGGTGCAGTCAACACCAGAGAAAAGAAGACAAAAGGAACATTACTAGTTTGCCTTCCGTCAGCTTGTACCCCAACAGACTGAAAACAATGGCATGTGCATTTTTGAGACACCTTGGTGTAATGTACAGTCGACAGATTCTTTAACGGTACCGCGCAAGTGCCGACTGGCCAGCCGGTCAGGCCTTCTAACGGTGCAAAACCACAAGATCTTGCTCATCTCTTGCTGATCTATCTTGCTCTTGCACATATCATCGCTTCGCGCCATTAGAAGGCGCTGACTGGCTGGCTAGTCGACGCTTGCATGGTACTGTTATGGAACCGGTCGATTGTACATATATACAGTCGAGCCCGGATACAATGAACACCTTTGTTGCCCAAAATGAGTGCACTATATCAGCAGCTTGTTATAACTGAACTTGCCCTCAAAACTAACAATAAAGGACTGAACAAGGTGAAGAATTGAGGCTTTATAGGTGAAAATGACGCAGACTGCGCTTATTGATAGAAATGGCGATTGAAGTCTGTTTAAGCAGTGTTGACCCGATAATGGCACTGAAGTTTTTCAAGCTGTTGACGTCATTATAGGTGAAAAGACTTTGGTGCGAGACAATGAAGATTAAAGCAATCGATATCAAGAATAATGGAGGTGCATTTGTGGTATCGGTAGCTTCCTGGTCATATTCATCACTGGAGCCCTTCATATGCTGTAGTTGGCACACCTATCCAAAATTGCTTCGTTGAAGATGTTCTTGTAGACATCTACGCTGTAGACAGCTGCAACAGTCTTCCCATGTTTGCATGCAGTTGACAAGACTCAAATTGACCATCAGTGACCACAAGGCTGAGGTGATGTCTTGCACTGGTCTTTGGAGACATTGAGCAGAAGAAAATGCTTCGGCATCGCCAGGGGAGGGGGGGGAAGGAACTCTGGAGGGGGCTCGGGTCCCGCGCCGTCTTTCAGCGATCGATGCGCGCCGTCTTTCAGCGTGAGCTGGGTAACGTGATAAAGCGCGCACTAGGACAGGCAGGTGAGGGTGAGCTGTAAAGTATGGCTTGATGCGCGCCGTCTTTCAGCGTGAGCTGGGTAACGTGATAAAGCGCGCACTAGGGCAGGCAGGTGAGTCTGCCTCCTCTTTTAGCCTAGCCGCATGACTGTCAGCGCGGATGAGTGCATACGTGGCCCGTGCACCCTATGCTGGAGGTAATCTGTGGTGGGTGGTAATCTGTGGAGCCGAGATGGCCGTGGCGTCATGTGCACTGTCAAATTGCGCTGGAGGTAGCGTAATCTTGAGTTTCAGAGAAGCGTTGAAGCGAAAGACAGATGAAGCAGTTGCTACCCTCTGCCTGTGCTCTTCATGATAGCACTGACCCACTGCGAGTGAGTTATGGTGGCGGAGTGGACACAAAATCTTTGCAGGCTTCGCTTCGTACAGCCAATGTAATGACAAGTTCAACAAAATAATTTCTTTTCTTTTGAAAATTAATGTCCGATTACCCCATAATTTGGAAAACTTATGGCTCCTTCTGCATAAGAAAAATTTGTTGGTGACTGTACTTATTTGCATAAAAAGCCAAATTTCAATATACCATAATTTCAATATAACGAACTAAAGTGCCAATTTTACCGACTTCATTATACAGTCTAGACCGCTTATAACGTAAGTCGCCGTAGTCGCGAATATCTGCACTATAAGCAGTACCACACTATAACCAAAACAACGATTTTCAAGCACTGCACGTATGCAAAACATGCAGACCAAGCATGAAGACACGCTTTGTACTATCGCGCCCACATCGCGATTACGTTTTCGCCAGTGAGCTGGCGAAAACATAATCGCGATGTAGCCAGTGCTCTTCAAGCTCGACAGCTTTGCACCGAGTCAAAATGAAACAACTGTTTGCCGCAACCGCTGCAGAAAAAACCATGACCGCTATCGACACGATTATGAACGGCGACTTTGCGGTGCTGAAGGCACGCACCCGACGCACACACGGAGTCTGGACGAATTAACTACCATTCGCTGCAACAACTGCAGTTGAAACCGCGGTCGCTATCTATGCGATCATCGTTGGCGACTACGCAGTTTTTTAGGCACGCGGCCAACGTGCGTACCGAGTAAAAACGAAACTACTGTTTGCCGCAACCGCGGCCGCTATCGACGCGATCGTGGATGACGACTACGCAGTTAAGAAAGCCCGCGGCCAACGCGGTGTTATACGCGGCGGTAAACGCAAGAATACAGGCTTTAAAGACACAAATAGGCTCGAAGCGTTCCGGCGTTGCTGTCATTCACGTATGATTTCAACTGATGGCTGTGGCGATGCGGACTCCGCCGCTTCGTTTCGGTTGGACGCTAGCGCCGTTCTTGCTCTTTTGCGTCGCACATTTGCGGCGCTCCTCGCTCACCTAGCTCCGAAAGTAGTCCGGATTAACCAATGTGCGGCCAAATAAGTCCAAAGTAACGAGAGTTTGATTGCATTGAATAATGCATACGCTGGCCGGCAGCACGCATCTTGTTGAGAAGCGTGCTCGCTGCCGCACTTGTCGGCGAGATTTTCCCGCGGAAGCCGCATTATAACCGGCATTTCGTCTCACGTGGCTGCACTGTAAGCGGTATGTGTATACATGGAGTTCTATGGGACGGTAAACGGGAGTCGGAAAAGGCCGCGTTGTAGCCAGTTCTGCACTATAAACGGTTACGTTATAAGTGGTCTATACTGTATCGAGATTCAACTGTAATACCGTCCACAATTGGATGTCCAAACAACTGAGGGGCTTGTAAGTGATAAACAACTGCTTTCAATTATCTGGGGCAGCACGGCAATGACAGTAATGAAACAAGGCAACAGCATGTTACCAGATGCATCTACAGTGTTGTGTTCGCTGAAGGACACTACAGCTCCACGCATTGTTGTCAAGAGATGCAAACATGGTGAAACAGGCCAAATTATAAATCAGAACAAATTTGTATATAAGATGCTTAAAAGTGAGCCATTCTTATTGAATGGAAATTACTGAGTAGAAGTTATCTGCCCCGTGCACGCTCAGCAACTGGTGGCCCTGCTAAACCGCAGCTATTCTGCAGCATAATCTTTTGGAACAGGCCTCAACCTTGATCATGTGATAAATGTTTTATCCTCAGAGACTCTAAAGAAACGAATATTTGACAACTTAGAAAAGTGAATTCTCAAATCCAATAACAGGGACTATTTGATTCACATTATAAATTTCAAATATTTGCACACCCCTAGTTACAGTACATTTTTCAGCTTCCAACTTAACCACAGCCAGGCTGCAGCTTTCACAATTGTTATTAAATATAGAATATCGGTTTAATGTTTCTGTACACTTAAAAGATTCCTAAAAACATTGTCTGGCTCTACTATAAACATTATGCAGTTTCAGTTCTCCAATGTCCAAAACAACCCGCAGGTACTTCTTCAAGTATATTAACAATTTGTAGGATACGAAGCTTAACGCAGCTCAGAAGACACATAAGGATTTGATGCACACAACCACTGCAACAAAAATCAAGAACACAGCAGGTCTAAGAAAAACAAAAGATCCTTGCATAAGCGAAAGACACTGCAGTATAGACAAGGTGTTGTGATACCATGCACAGATTCCTGTATGAAGACACCAATTTGCACATGATGTTTCCATTACTAATTATAATTCTAATCACCCCTTTTATGCCCCACTCATCTCGACAATCTAAATAGATTTAAGCACATTTTACATGCACAATAACCAACTTCGTTTTCTTTTTCTGGCTTAGCATGGTCACACATGCATCTGTAAATGTCTGCAGGCAGGTTTGGTGCCACAATGCGACTTTTTCGAACGGTACACGTATGTGGTGTGTGGAGCGCGCGACACGGTGCGGTGAATGGAGATAACAAGAAGTAGCAGACAAGTAGTGCGCGCATGGAGGCGAATTTCGTGCTGGATGGAAAATGACAACGTCGAAGAGCGTCCGGCACGTGAACACGCGTCGCAAGAAGAGAAAACAATAGAAAAAGGCATCCAATCGCAAGAGACCACGAAGCTTCGAGCGGCCAATGAGCAAACGACGAATCGGCCAGAGCGGTAGAAAAGCGAGGCGCGCTGGCAGAAGAGGGGAGAGTTCCAGGAAGTGACGCCAGGAGGAGGTCGGCCACCGGACCGGGAGTTGAAGACGGGCCGTCGGGTTCCAGACCCGAGCCACCAGGACTTAACCCGACCGGGGATTCCTGCCAACCCGTTCCTGGGTGTTGCCACTCTACCCGATTGTGAACTGCTGCCCAAGGCCGGCGAGCTTCTGCGCCCGTGGGCAGAACAAGAGCAGTGGGGCTACGGGCCCGAGTTCCACACCCAGCTGCCTGGCCAGAACGCCGCCGCCGTCTACTCGTGCTGGCCAGCCACCTTCCTTCTCCCTCCAAGCCAGAGCTGCCATGCTCTGGTAGCCTGTCCGACGGTCCAATACACCGACCTTTGGTGAGATTGACGCCGCTTCATGAATCGTCTCATCTCCACTTCTCCGCGTCGAGACTGTTGTGCACCCTCACAGTCGTGGTCAGCCTGGACTCGCGTACTATTACAGTGTAGACTGCTTATAACGTA
>NW_023606230.1:0-7500 GCF_013339745.2 Dermacentor silvarum
GAAACGCGTTGCGTCACGGGCATATTTGCAGTCTTTGGAAAGCGTGAGTGACTTCGCGTGAGCGCCATTTGCATTGAGCTCTTCGCGACAGATCGCATTTTTTAAATTTCACGCGACAATATTGCTTGCATATTTTTAGTGGGATGATGGAAAGGAAATGCCGGTAGGCCGACCACGGGCGCGTCTGGTTGCAGCCGGCGCAGGGTGAAGGAGGTTATCGGATTAAAATAAATAAAGTAGAGAGAGGGAGGAAGTATACTGTAGCAGTGCGAACACGTAGGACCGTATACATCACGCCTGGCACAATCGGCCACCGAGGCCAGTCGATTCAGAAAGTGCAGTAACGCTGCTCGCGGTTCTTCGTGAGGCTGCGACGCATGGTTCCGCGGTGCACCAATCTGTGTCTCGGAAAAAATGTACTGCGATCTAGACGGTTAAAACACAGTCCGATGAACGTCGCAGGAACAAGGCTCTCCTTTCAGTACTTAATAGACAACATTGAAAACTCGCGCGTAAAGAGCGGTGTATGCACGAGCCTCCATTTCTACAGCAACGTTCGTGAGAATTATAGCTAATGTCGCGCATCGAGCTCTATATGAGGATTGGATGACATCCAACAACGACGGTATAGCGCGTGCTAATGTTGTTGAGTCTCTGGTATGTCGCGCGCGAGACGCACATTGACCGACGCAAGGACTCTAGTTCGTTTCCTATAAGAGCGACTTCGTGGCCTGGGCTACTTTTCACATGTTGTTGTTGTTCTTTTTATAAAAACGCGTGCACTAAGTGTACTAGCTGACTACCTTATTGTTTGGGCAGCCGAGTGTCTATTACCCTCATGTCGTACCCTTCCACTTATTCAACAATTCAATGTTAAGAAAAAAATTTTTTTTCAAGTGCGGCAGCAATTAGGTGCTCATTGACGACGCCATCTGTAGGCATTGCATTATCTTGTCGTTGTCGGGCTACTTTGTCATCATCCCCAGCTTCACTTTCGACAGGACGAAAAAAAACTGAAACTCTAGAGCTACAACCACCACCACTGGGATTCGAACCATGTCACTGCAGCAATGTACACTTAGGATTCGGGCGCGCTAACACAATTCTTTCTTTCTTTCTTTTTTTAAACATGGTTGGGCGGTTTCTTTCTCATTTATAGTTTTTAGTGCGATTGAGAGTATTGGTTTGTATGGTGTTAATTTTATTTGCATGTACTGCTCATTTTTATGTCATGGTGATGATTATCTGGTGTTCGTTATGTTGGTCCGGTTGTCGCAGCTCTTGTTACCTCCAAGTTTCCGCCCGCATATGTGAAGTACCAGTGGGAGTGCAATGATTGTACGCATTTCTTTTAAATGTTAACGGTATGCTGCCTGTCATGGCTTGGCAACGTCTGCTGTATGAGATACAAACTAATTTATTCTGCAAATTTCCTGATCATGGACCAGGGTTTCCTGTGAGTAATTGGCCTAAATAGACGTACTCTTGCACCGATTATAGAGGGACTTTTTCTCACGAATTCTCGTTCTCTGACCATGACATCGAACATTACCTTCGTCTTCCGCATAATAATCTTCAACCGCACTTTTACACAACTAAGGTTCTCATAATTATTGCAAGTCATCTTCCGTGCTGTGGAACAGGACAATGTCATCGTCAAAGCGCAGGTTGCTGAGATGCTCCCCCGTTGATCAACGCTGTTAATACTACTCAATGAAGAAGCTGAATTCTATATCATTTGCAGTGGAACAGCGTGACAGAATGATAGGGAATAGCGGTAATTGCAGGAGGAGACACGATTTCTCTAATGCTTTGGAGAAACTGGCATCGTATGCTACGATGCCATCTTCGCAATGAAACGTGACTGTTACAATAAACATTTTCATATATATAATATCGATATACTATATATATAATATTATATATATATATAAGGTACGTCGTTGATCCAATTATCCTGTCAGGCTCGCCAAAAAAGTTGTAGTACTCTAGCAGACAGTTTTGTTAGCTCACAAGTTCTGAATTCACTCTGCCTGATCGTTCAGCATTCGGGATGCCATCACGCACACACGCACTCTAACACTGCAGCGTCGTAGACGTGCATATGAAAGCTCCTCTATCAGCAATGCCGGCGTTCTGTTGCCTATCGCGACGATATCTAGAATGCGTCCTTACGCGAAAGACGAGAGGAGACCTCGCACTGTGAATGGAACGAACGTCCAACTTACCAGGCTGCAATTCCTCGCGCGACATCTTCTTCTCGTTTTATTTTTTCTTTTCGCTCGCACTGTACAAAGTTGACTCACGTATTCACGCCTAGCACAACGCAACGGAAACAGCACAAATCACAGTGGAGATGGTCAACGAGAGTTCGCAACGGACGCCACTTCGAAACCGATCAAATTCGAGGTGCGCACCTCCAACCTAGTCGATATAAAGGCGAGAGATAACGAGACACCGAAGTGGGCGCACACACGGCTCTTCTTACGAGGACCGGACATGCCGTCTGCTTGATTGTGCGGCCAGACGGCCCTTGCGCACCTGTTAAGTACGTTGCAGACGCAGGGCACCGCATAGACGAGGATTCAGGGCTGTGCATCGCATACGGCAGGTCTGGGGGAGCGGGTACAAACACATTCAATGACGTGTGCAAGACCGGAGCGATGGCGTTGCGTATACATAAGATGCGATAGCGCGATCCAATGTTCGTTCGTATCTGTCGTTACGCTTATAAGGGCTTTGTATAGGACGCCGTGCTAGCTGCCAAAGCAACGCTGATGGCTTTTTCGAGTGCACGTGTCCTGGAAATGCGTGGAACGACGGTGACTGTATATATTTTCTAGTGCGTATATACGAGGTACTGTTCAGCCGCCGAATAGAACACTTGTGGACATATTTAGCGACATCCGAAGTCTCGCACTGTCATCGCTGCATTTAATTACTCGGTTCATGATATGCACGTCGAACGCGTATATCATGTGTCACAGGACGTAGAGGGGCGAGACATCTTGCCAGTTGGGACCTTTCAACAGTCGTGCTCAACAGTGCACGTATACAGGGTGTTCAAAATTTAGCTTTATGGTTTTCCTAATATTAGGCACTGGGAGGCACGCGAAGACCACTGTGCAAAAAGGTTATGTGACCAGGGGTAGACAAAGTGGAGATGATATCATCGCTGTCAGCAGCCCAATGAATTAAAATGAATATTAACTTTTGGTGAATGCAGTAAATTGGTATGCTTGTATTAAAAGAGGCAGTCGTGTTTCGACCACAGTATCAGTTGGAAGAATTCTTCTAGGTCTCTATGCTCCGAGATATCCGACTCCAAATTTTAATTGTCGTTCGCATGATTAGATTACGCATGCACGAGAGTTAGGATCGGCGCAAAAACTCCTCCGTGATGTGACGCGGCTGTTGCGTGCGGCGTTTAGTCGACCAAGGCGGAGGCATAGACAAAGATGATAACTGTCCCTTCCCCTCTCGGCTGGCCGAAAACAAGACCTAAATGAAATATTCGAAACCAACCGTCACCAGAGATTAGTTTTTCTTTTAAGTGCAACAAACCTCGTCAAACTTGGTGCAGTAGTTGCCGAGAAAACCGCATCTCATTTTACATGTATTTAGATAGCAGCACACGAGCTGAAGCTTCTTCTTAAAGGGACACCAAAGAGAAGAAGCAGGAAGTTCAGCTGGAATAAAAGGGGGACCTTCAGGAATGCATGCAGTTTTCGTTGGGTGCAAAAATATGAGTTATTAGCGGATAAATTCGTAAACAAAGACCAAATATCTCTTCCTCAATTCTCTCACCCCAGATTTGGCGCTGAAGCAGTGTCGTCACAGATTTCATTGCTCTCAGCGAATCAGAATGCGCCATGATACGTCACCGCTTGCGTAAGCGGCCGAGGCGCTGGCTGCATCATGGTTGCATGGCCGCTGCGTTTGCGTTCACCGCGATGGATACCGTTGCTGCCGCTGAACCTTGCAACGAAGAGCTCGCCAGAGAAGCAGAACTGCATTTTAGCGATATTCAGTGAAACGGAGCGCGAAATGATCCTCCCTGATACGCCTTGCGAACTCAGCGGCTATAATTCGTATATTGAAAGATGTGCCGTAAAATAATTAGTTAAAAGTTAATTACCGTAATTGTGTTAATTATTCAATTAGGCGTTTTGATTTATCGGGGAAGCAATGGCCGCTCATCGAGTAGTTTGGATCAACGATTATTTTTTAAAATTTGGTGCAGCAGAGCCAAGGCTACGTGACCACGAGCGCAGATTCCGCGAAGTGAGATGTAGGCCGTGCTCGAAGCCGTTGCATGTCCGAATGAAATGGGTGCAACGTCAAACGTATCTCTAATGGCACGTACACACTAGCGGCAAAACGCGCGCGGCGCTCCGCCGGCGGCAAAACGCAGCAGCGGCAGGGCGGCCACACCAACCGGCGTAGTAGTAGTAAGTGGTTCGTGGGAAGGGAAAGGTTGGCGCTATCTTCTGCAGCTCTTGAGGCGGCGCGCCGCTGCGGCAATCACGTGACAGATAGACTCCTCTCCCTTCTCGAACTATCCCGGAGCTGACGCGCGCAGATGATAGTGCGAAACTAGAAACAAGCGGTCGGGCGGGTCCGCGTGGCACCAGTTTCCCGCGCGCACGTCACGGAAGCGGGCCGCTCTCATTGGTCTCCTTCATCCGCGGCACGCGGCAAACCACAAAAAAAAAAAAAAAAAAAAAAAAGGTGGTCCAGGAGCGATCCATGCCGTGGCAAGAAAACCCCCGTTTCGCGGCTGCTATCGCGGCGCGCGTCTTGTCGCCGGCGGCGCGCCGCACGCGTTTTGCCGCTAGTTGTGTACGTGCCATAACAAGATAGCGATACCGCCCCCTCGTCAGTGAGACCGCGTCACAAAACGGCATTGATAGCATGACACTAAAAACGTATGCAGGCAAGCATTTAAAACATTGATTTCTGTCAGGATGAATACGTCAACAAATCCGATTCCCGATGTGGCAACTAACTTAAATTCTTCCCAGTATTTTCGAAGGCTTCTGATATCGGTGTTTACGACAGCAAATTCTTTATCCGAGCTCAGACCAAATGTGTCCTTAAAAGACTTAAAAGTTTGGGATCTGGCTGCAAGTGTTGGCCATGGTAGTTACATAATTTGATCCAAGTCTGCCGGTCTGGTTATTCGGAGAAGGGATGAGTTTTCAGTCTTTTTCACGTAGATCTTGCCACGTATAACCAAGCAACCTTGTACTCATTCTTTTTTGCCCTGGTCCTTGCACGCCAGAGTAAATTTCGGTTTAGTCTTGTCAAGTTATCGTTGAAAAATATCGTTTAGCGTTTTTCCAGGTTCGCAAAGATTTTGAAGCTTCCTGCGGGCTTCAAACAACTGTTCTCTGGAGGCAATGGAAGTGAAGCGCACAAGAACCCTAGGAGTAGCATCACGTCTGCCCGGTAGCCGATGGATTGTTCAACTTCCGATAGGGAAACATTTCACTTAAGACTTCACTAAAGACTATTCAATTGAGATTTCACTTAAGACTTCACGATATCACTTAAGACTTCCTTGAGGTTTTCGTCCGCTTCTTGAGACCATGGATTTCCATGTTCATGTTGCGACTGTGTTGTTCACTGTCATTTAGTTCGGCTTGTATCCATTCTAGCGGCTCGGCTTGCGTCTGGACAGCTGTTCTGAGGGCGAATACTTCTGCATCTCGAGAAGACGATTGCTCCTTGGCTGATTTTATTTCTTCGAGAACAGAATCGTGCTGTTGTGACATAAAATTCACCGAGCTCTCCAATTCTTGAACTGTTGGGGTTAATGTGGTCACTACTGTTCTCAGAAGGAGCAGCGATTCAACCTTGGTATGAAGCTCTGGTAAGCATTGTAGGCTCTTTTTTATGCCTTGTAGTTCCGAAAGCAATGCCGATTCCACGCCCGTACTTTCATCGACCTCGGCAGCCTCAGTCTGAGAGTTGGAATCATTTGTGCGGTTTTTTTTTTTGTTTTTTTTTTGTTTTTTTTTGTTTTTTGCTGTTCTGCATATGTTGCGTATACCCACACGTCTCTTTTTGCTGTACCCATTGTGTTAAAGGTGCTCCAGAACAGTTTTGACCCAAATGATAAGAAAATTTACAACTCGCGCAGGTCATGAATTTGCCATCATCGAGCAGTGCCTTGTGGCAGGTAATAAATACACTCCATGATTGTCATAGAGGTAAAGCGTACACAGTGTGCAGTCAGCGCTAAATTCAAAGTCGATAGATATCAGCCAAATGACACGCTACCTGTTGGAATACAACGTGTTAGCCGGGGCAACGTACTCGTCGCTGACTGCATGACTGCTACCATGACTGCACACTAAATCCCTGCGCTGCAGGCATCAATAGTCTTTGAATATGTATTGCGTCCCCTGCTTTCTGCTAGTGCTAAGAGCATTTTAATAGATGAACAGCGTGGCTTTGTATCAGGGCGCTCCACAACTACGAACTTGGTCCCGTTTATGACCCATGCTTAGTGTTGTACATAGTATGGGCCAATTAGACGCTCTTTACTTTGACTTAAGTAAAACATTTGATGTAGTTTGCCATGAGCTCCTTATGACAAAGCTCACGCAAATGTACAAACTTTCTTCCATCACTGCCCTGGTATCAAATTACCTAAGCAATGGATCGTGCTTCGTTGGCATTAATGGACAGAGCTCTGTGAGCTATGAGGTCACCAGCGGAGTTCCTCAAGGACCCGTTCTTGGCCCTCTTCTTTTCCTACTTTTCCTAAATGACGTTTAGTTAGCAATTCAACACTCTTCATTCATTCTACGACTTAATGCTCTTTAAAACTGTCAACAGTGATCGCGACTGCATTGACTATCAAAAGACATTTTTTTTTTCACTCTCAAACTCGTGAAGAGACAGTAAGCTACTCCTAAATGCTTCCAAAAATATGGTATTAAGTTATACTCGGAAAACACGCCATGTGCAATTTCCACACTCCTTTCGGGATGCTCTACAGCCCAGGGTCGAAGAAATGAAAGATATTGGTGTGTATTTCTACAAAATGCTGAGCTTCTCTTCACAGGTTAAATACGCGAAACAACGTGCCCTTCGCGCTTTGGTATTGTTTGAAGTAGATCGCATGACTTCCACTCCCCTGTTGCCTTTCTGAAATTGTGTTCCTCTGTGTGCCTTCCAGTGCTATAGGTATGCCTCTGTAGTTTGTGGCGGAACGTGCAAATCTAATTCTGGCTTCATTGAACCACCCAGAAAAGATGTATATCTAATTTCAAGCACTGCTTTGGCCGTTCTGGACACCATAGTCCAGCCCTCTCGAACACACCTCCAACTCATACCTCTAAAATGAAGGCGTATTAAAGCAACCCTTTGTTTCTCTATAAGGTGGTCCATAGCATTATACATTGCCCAAAACTTCTTGATCATGTAGAATTTTCTGTGCCGCAAAAAGTATACCCCGCGATTTCTGCGCGGCCTTGTTAAATTGGAGAC
>NW_023606230.1:10000-19839 GCF_013339745.2 Dermacentor silvarum
GAGAGAGCAGGCTGGCAACTGTCACGCAGAGGAGCACTGCGCCTGCGAAACAGAAGTTGAAGATAAGAAAGGAATTAAAGAAATATAACAACAAGCACCAACTGTCCATTTTGAAACTGAGTGGATACAATGCATGGGATATTATCTTCAGGAAGCGAAGTAAAACCAGAGGGAATGGGAGAGAGGACTTCGAGCATCTTCGTGGGCCAAGGAGTGAAGCACATGAACGTGGCACATGGAGATTTGACATCTAAGATCTCGTGTGGCATGGAGTCCTGTGGAGCTAAAACTGGGCTGCTTGCTGAAAAGTTAGCTTATATTTCGGCGACAGGAGATGTGCAGCAAGGTTGTATACAGCTCGTTCTGGTGTCACATTGACGTGTTCATGCGCCTCTATAGCAATACTTAGCTGAATGCGACTGTTAGCAAGTTGGATCATGCCTGAAATGTGGTTCTGACGCAGCAAAACTAAGTGAAAAGAAGAAGGGACAGAAAGAATGCTCTTTCTGCGCTTTCTTCTTTCCGCTTAGTTTTCATTGCGCCAGAACCACATTTCAAGAAATACTTAATTTCTCATAAGATTCTCCGATGATTTCAGGCCACAATGGATATATAATAATGTTGTTTTCCTTGTCTTATCTTTGTCGAGCTATATCGAAATGTCTTTCAAATTTTTTTTATTCTGCCGTGTTTTCTTGATATTGCTTTCAACTGCACCAGCGCCTAAGCGGCAATGAACAACTTACACCATCACATTATAACAGTGACAATAAATCCAACATCATTAGTCAGTCAGTCAGTCAGTCAGTCAGTCAGTCAGTCAGTCAGTCAGTCAGTCAGTCAGTCAGTCAGTCAGTCAGTCAGTCAGTCAGTCAGTCAGTCAGTCAGTCAGTCAGTCAGTCAGTCAGTCAGTCAGTCAGTCAGTCAGTCAGTCAGTCAGTCAGTCAGTCAGTCAGTCAGTCAGTCAGTCAGTCAATCAGCCACTTAGACAGTTAACTAGAACTACAGACGCTGACTACATGAAGGTGGTGGTTGTCCGTTATTTCTTTGTATGAAAATAAAAAAAATCTCTGTTTAGTTTCCGATCTGTCGTGTAGCCACATAGCAGCTGCAGATTTGTGCGTTGCTCGGAAGTAGGAGCTGCCTTGGACTTGCTGAAGTCTTCACCGGGTCTGTATAGAACCTTGAATAAGAGGAACACTCTTCGAAAACAGTGGGATTACATGACCCGTCCTTTGTGTCCTTTTAGACCCAACTTACTTCACTTTGGAGATTTTGAAAGTTCGCGCCACTAACACAAAAATTTCCCCGGTGTGGGAGCGCCATCTCGAAGAACAAGCAGAAACGCGCGCCTCGTTGTTGGCTGAAATTCTTGATATTCTTGTTTAGCTTCGTCTACTGGATACCCGACCAAGCTGAGCGCAAGCGAAGTGTGTAAATCGCAAAGTCAATCTTCACGTTCTGGTTAAGCTACTTTTAGTAGAGTAAACACCGCAGAGTGTAATACGACGGTCGGCATTACAACAGCAAGCTCTAGAACTAGCGTGACTATTGAATCTCGGAGGCAATACTAAAATACCTTCAGTTGGGTGCACATCTCCCAGATGGTGCTGTGATGTTAGCGATATTACGGGTTTGGTATTAGGAGAGTGAAAAGTTAAAGGGGACACTAAAGGGGGACAAATATTAAGTCTAGCTAGACTGAAAGATTAGGCTTCTGTAATAACGAATTCTTCATTCGTAACGAAAACAAAGCTTTTGTAAACGAGGAAAATGACATAAGTCGAAAATTGAAGTGGCGCCATCTGTTGTCGACTATAGTAATCTGTTGTCGACCGGTAACCTGAACCCAAGCAGAGCCGCAGAGCTGAACACCTGCACCCACCAAGCAGTGCGCTTCGTATATAGAGCTAAATAAAGAATCTACAAAAGACATAACAACGGCATGGAGGGCGGTCACGTGAAGACGACTTCAAGTTCTCCCTTGTGGCGCGAACGGTTCAAATTGAGGAGCAGCAGCGGGACCTTCGATGGCTCTTTCCTACACACACATATTGACACACAGAAAACGATGATACACTTATAGACGAATACTCTGATGACCTAGCTCGACTTAATATTTTCCTTGAGTGTCCCTTTAAGCGTAACCTGAATGTGGTAGAGAGGTGGAGATCCCTCGCAGTGTTTGCGCTGCAAATGAGGGCTTCTTTGGCGTTGTAGTGGCTTTTTGTTTGTAGTAGGCAACAGCAACTGCGCCTGCTTTCTTTCTTTCTTTCTTTCAAGAAAGAAAGAAAGAAAGAAAGAAAGAAAGAAGAAAGAAAGAAAGAAATATAAAAATATCTCGAAATGTGTCAGAGCGTCCCGCCATGACAGTGTGGCCTCCGAGGTTTGTTGTCTGTTTCCGCATCCAAATTTCGGATTCCATGCCTGGGCCGGGCCTAACTGAACTTAACACACAACTAGTCCCGAACCAGGATAGCGCTGGTGCATCATGTGTGGAAACTGGCTGTGAAACGTCTTGCCAAGTGCATGTTTCGACGGAGAATTTGCCTACGGCTTGAGGCGACTCCCGAGTGTAAACCAACGCACAGATCCGGTCTATCTATGAGCAGTGTTCAAAGCTTATCTTTTCAACAGCGGATGCAAGTAACGGGGCCGCTTCGCATTATTTTTCATCCACATGACCTTGGAAAAAAGAGGACGAAGATGAAAATAAGGGTTATGTTTTTGCGTAATTCTCACAAATCTTGCGGACTTTCTTTGTTTCGTATCGCTTTCAGCTCCTTCGTGGATGACCTGTTACATTGTTTTTTATAATGTCCACGAAAGTAAGCCGTGAAATGGAGTCTTTAGGTATTTCCAAAATAAACCCTGGCAAATCCTCATCCTTAGAAATCTGCCATCGAAATCACGCATCCATAACATCAGGTACATAGAGATGACAACGACTAGAAAAAGAAAGAAATAAGGTGCGTTAGAAATGTGAAAGGTGGCGCGCAATGACGAAGTTAAAAATAACCATCGAATTTTCACATAGAAGCTACTAGCGGCTAAAAGAGCTCGAAAGCGTTATATGTGCGTTTTACTGGGGCCCTGGGAGAGCTAAACGACCCACAGAATTTAAATTTGTATAGAATGGGGGTAACGTTAGGGGTGATGTGTTAGCTAACATTGAAATGCGGGAGTTAATTAGGGATAAATGAAAAGTGCCATACACGCGTTTTCTGTCTGTTTAGTCGTGGTATATCAAACGCGTAAAAAGATTCCCGGTACCCCCTTTTTTTTCTTTTCTTTTTAATCATCTGGGGTTTTACGTATCAAAACCGCTATCTGATTATGATGCATAATTAACCGTTGCTCTAGGACAACTTAATGACATAGCGACATTATATTTAGATAGTATGCCGAGAATGCTATGAGTGATGTTAATGAAAAGATTACAGCGTGCAGGGTAATTAGATGCTTTCAAGCAATCAAATGATCTGACTGTCTCTTTCTTTTTTTTTAATGAGGTTTTAGGTGACAAAACCAACCTCTGATTATGAGGCACGCCGTAGTGGGGGGCACCGGATTAATTTGGATCACCGGGGGTTCTTTAACGAGCACCTAAATATAAGCACATGGGTGTTTTCTGCATTTTGCCCCCATCGAAATGCGACCGCCGGAGCCGGGATTCGATCCCGCGACCTCGTGCTCAGCAGCCCAACACCATAACCACTGAGCAACCACGGCGGGCTCTCTCTTCTCTCTCTCTCTCTCTCTCTCTCTCTATATATATATATATATATATATATATATATATATATATATTTCGAATTATTTTTACCATAAGTGAAAAAGCCTGCAAATGTGTATGTCAGTTGTTTTTTTTTTAAATTAATACTTAAGAGACATAGCTAGAACATGACTGTTCCGTTTGAAACCTTGTTCGCATGTAATGCTTTTGAGCACTTCTTGTCGGAAATTTAAAAAAAAGCCAGCAATTCAATAACATACATGTTACTTCGCCATAACATTTATCATGGTGTTTACGCTACATTTACCAAGACTGTGTTTGATCCAACCCCATCTATCTTCGTACAGAGAGTTTTCATACCATACCCCCAATTTTCGCTAAGTTTAGTCTTCGTGGCGTTTATAGTTCGGTCGGGGCAGTGGGCTCAATTCTGCCCCGACCGTTAGACAGGCTGATAACACTCTGGAGTGCTTACATACGTAATTTATTGCGGAAGCCCCAATTACCCATCTACGTTGAACTTTACCGACACATCAAACATTACCTGATTCTAAGAGTCACAAGACATAAAGCTGCTTCCTTTAGTTCAGTTAGGACACCAGGTAAACCAAATATATACCGCATGAAAAATAATAAGAAAAAAAAATGAGGGTCGAATCATTGTTTGTAAGCTTCTAAATAAGCCAGAAACGTTAAAACATCGCGACACATTGTACTTAAAATGCTACCTATTCCGTCAAAGTATAAAATATCTGAAAGGAAGGAAGGATTATGGGGTTTTACGTGCCAAAACCACTTTCTGATTATGAGGCACGCCGTAGTGGGGGACTCCGGAAATTTTGACCACCTGGGGTTCTTTAACGTGCACCTAAATCTAAGTACACGGGTGTTTTCGCATTTCACCCCCATCGAAATGCGGCCGCCGTGGCCGGGATTCGATCCCGCGACCTCGTGCTCAGCAGCCCAACACCATAGCCACTGAGCAACCACGGCGGGTATATCTGAAAGGCAGAGTTCTGTTGGGACATTGAGAAACCTATGCTAATAAAAACAGTGGGATACTTTCGAATACTTGCTTATACAGTTCTTTTAAAGCTGTATTTGATCAACACGTATTTACCATCACACATGAACTTGGCGTATTATTCCCGCTATGTTCGCAAAATATGCCCTCAGTTGTAGTTGTAGCTATGACAGCGCAGCCGTATATTCTATTGGAAAAGGCGAATTTAACCTGGCCACTCATTTGAAAAATTGCCTATACATATTGCCCATACCATGCTCCTAATTTTCTCCAGATATAAGCAAGTAGCCATGTTAGCTCACCGAGGGCACGCAGAAACAAACTATGCATTTCGTATGATGCACGAAAACACATGGAAAAACGAGAGTTTAGAAATTTCCTGCAACTCTTACATTTTAAGCAGGAAAGTGAGTTTTGCAAGCATTGTGCTTGAAATTCTCGCTATTTTTATGGAATTTCAAGTCCGTATCTCGTGCAGTTCGTTTAGGAGTCTGGGAAACATTTCGACTAGCGGCAGTATGACACCCTGAAACACTTCAATGAGAAATTCCCCAAAACGCTGTAATGAACCCACACAGAATAAGAATAAATCGCTCGTCACTCAGAACATTGCTTCGTACATCGAATAAATATGAACACCGTGCCACGCATAGTTTACCGGGAATATAGAGGGGGGTGGGGGCAATTAAATGTCATGTATAACGCATAAAATTTGGGAGAATTAAAGCGAGTATTCAGTAACTTTTTACGAGCACATAAGCAACCTACACAGTTCAAATTTTTGGTACACGTCACCAAAAAGTGGCCGTAATTTCTTCAAAACATGAAATATCTGCTGTTCTTGCTCCTGCCGGGAAACAAGTAATAGTTTAGCTCTTATCTAGAAATGGCCTGAAAATGAAATCGACAAAATCAGAAGCGATACATGCCTTCATAAAAAGTTCATTTCAGTGTTATATTGGTATCGAAATAACTCTGTACCTTCGACCAAGGTCATTTTCAGGAACATGTTTACATCGCGTCGTGATAACACAATGAAATTCTACAGTTGGACCTGTAAGTGGTTTGATGATATTTTTGATGGTGATAAGCTATTGAGATTGCAACTCTATGAAGACTATCTCTGGACGGAGATTCTCAATAGTTCCAACATTTTATAATTCAATGACTTCATGCCGTAAGGCACATCAATCGCATGGCGCGACTAATTAAAATACTTTTTCCAGACCTCTCCCATCGCCGGCTAGCCGGTTAACCAGTCCCAAAAAAATAAAGTGGGCATGATGCAAGTGGCGGAAGCGGAAATTTGTTACAGCGGGATCGAACTGTCCAGCGTCACGCCTTCTCCGCAATACGAGCGTCTTTGGCGAATCCCACCCTTCACCATACACGCTGTCCAAGCAGGTGATACGTAGTAAAGAAAACATTAGTTACGTGGCCACCCTATTAAGAACGAAAATTTAGCTTTCGTTGTAGTTTTGTTGGACTTCCCAGCGTACAGTCGAAAGTGCCCACTTGCGAAAGGGGGGGGGGGGGGGGGGACAAATGGCATACTGTGCCCCCCCCCCCCCCTCCCTGTAGATACGCCTATGAACGGAGCCTACGCAGAGCATGACGTCAGGAGACAGAACACACTCAGATTGGTAGGCACTAGTTTGAATACGCAGGATGTCGTACACGTGTATGGTGCGAACGTAGACATGGACGACGGAGGTCAAAGTGTAGTATTGGTTCATATCAGCTTAATATCTGATGCGGGTTGTATTTGGACCCAAGATATGAAACTTTTTTTTTTCAAGTTGGCGGAGGGCTCGAAGCCTGCTTCACCTCCACCGCGGGTCGGCCCGGTATCGCACTATATTCGGCATCGTCCCAAGGGGAAAATTTCTCGGTCGATGCGACTTGTTAGACGGACGCAAAAATTTTCAGAACCTAGCCAAATACAGCTTCGCTGTAAAAAACGAGGAACATTTTATTACTAGAACAGAAACATGAAACAATTTACTACAATTCTTTAGCAGTTGGTAAGATATAAAAGGACTTCAATTTGACATATGTAAACAGCTCTTACAGAATGTAACACAACGCATCTTAATGACGGATGTACATATACCGGGTGCTTCAGCGAACACGTTTAAAAATTTTGAAAGGTTGCCTGTGGCAGATAACACAATTCTAGTTCATATGAGCTGGTCCACTCGACGAGGCGGACACTACTTGCACAAGAAATTGAAATGCATAATAGAGTAATTATCAAAATTTCATTAATTAAGTTTTTAACTAATTACCTGATAGCCCATATTGCAATTTACAAATTGTAGCCGTGGAATTCGCAATGATGATCCACTTGGAACGAATTCTCGGGATGACACCAGTTTCGAGATATTAATTCCTGAACTTTGCGGAGAAATGCATTGGCGTTCCAGTTAGTTTCTTAACAAAACGTCGCTTTATGCATTGAAGCACAAAATTAACTGGAACGCCAATGCATTTCTCCGCAAAGTCCGGGAATTATAATGTCGGAACTGGTGTCATACTGAGAATTTGTTCCAAGTGTATCCGCCTTGCGAACTCCACGGCTACAATTTGTAAATTGCAATATGGGACTATATATATTAGTTAGAAACTTAGAAACTTAATTAGTGAATTTTTGTTAATTTGTCGATTATGCATTTCATTTTGTTCTGCAAGTAATGTCCGCTTCTTCGAGTAGACCAGCTCTTGAACTAGAATTGTGCCATGTGCGAAAAGCAGTCCTCAATTTTTTTTTTTTTAATGTTCGCTGAAACACCCTGTATAAAAGTGCATGTGTGTATATAGGCGGCATTATACATATCTAAGATGCATGGATACAAAGCACGTATCACGTATCTACAAAAACTTATTAGAATATACACAACGTTATGACACCATTGGAGTGAAATATCTTTAATTGCATAGATATTGTTTTAATCCCGGATAATAGTTGAAGGAATGTCATTCCCCACGTTGAAACCAGTATTTCTTGTTCTCTGCTGACCGTAAACGTTATTTGAAAACGATACTAAAAATTTACCTCGACAGAGAGCACGCGAGAAAGTGTGTCGGTTAGCTACGGCCTCCGCAGTAAGTTAGTGAAGTGCTATAGGCGTTATACAGCCACTATACGCAATGCTTCCCGGTGTCTTTGAGAAATAAACGCGGCGCTGAGTTCATACTTAATGTAAATGGGGTACATGTTAGGGGGAAATGTGTAGCCAAGGTGTTAAGCCGGTGAGTACGATATCGGCAATTGCAGTGACCTAATGCACTGCTAGAAAAGCGTTATACAAGCGTTAAACACTCGTTCTATACCGGAGCCCTGGGAGAACGAAATGTGACACCGAGTTAAAATGTGCAGAGAATTCGGGCCATTTTATCAGTAATATGCGGACTAAGTTCGAAAATGTGTGGTTTATTTACGGGCATAACATGACTATTAGTACAGCAGCTCCAAAGAAACGGGGATTCGCTGCAGAGATTGTGCTGCGATTCCGCAAGACTGCACAAGTCAACCTATCTTTTTTTTTTCATTGTTGGTGTGTGGTGATTTACTAATTACCGGTTACCTGCGGGCGTTATTACGTCAGCTAAACGGTCCGTTGTTTTAATTGTGGAACATGTGCACTCGCTAGAATGTTCTTTTGGCAGCCATTTGGCCGAACCCAGCCCGATATAATCGTGAGCCTCTGTTGAAATCAGTGAACAACGTCATAGGCCAACACAGTGAATAACGTGAACGCGTGGTTTCAGAAGTCTTTGAAAGAATTAAACGTGGCGACACTTGCGTCAGCGTGCCTTCGCTATCGCTGCACTGCAATGGGGTAAGCTATATGTATACTTTATTCGCACGTGAAGGCCGCACTTAAAGCGATCACATACAACTTGTCCCGGGTTGTTTGCTTGCTTGCTTGCTGGCTTGCTTCTTTGTTTGTTTATTTGCAATGTGACACATCTTATATAGGCTTGTATATATATATTTTTTCAATTGTTCTTATTTATTTTAAAGCGGGCCGCTTGGCCAGTCCCGGACCCGTTGTGGATAAATATACAGGGTGTCCCAGCTATAACGCATCGCGCAAAAAAAAAAAGAAAGAAAGAAAAACGAAAAAAAAACCCGGGTATTTCTACGCTAAGATTACCAAATGCATATTGTGCACACTCGAGTAGAGCAGCCAGCAGTGATTATTTTGTTGATGCCATTAAATTTATTAATTAATTGTAATTTGCTATTGTTTAATTCCTGCTCTGAATAACCACACTGTCAATGAAGAACTTGTAGAATATTGAAAGAAAACTTGAAGCTGGCCTGTTTTTGGCCAGGTACTTTTCGCCCGTTTATTTTTTATTTTTTGCGGCTGATGACAAAAGCTAGCAAAAAGAAATAAATAAAAATATTACGTGACCAACCGTCCACCTGCATCAAAAAGCAGCGCCCTCGAACACGCTCCACAGAATTTAGTGAGTGCACTCTTTTCCACGACGCATTAATGGCCAGTTGTCGGCACTCTTCCCCACCAAGCCGCCGCACTGACGCGGGCGGGGCGTGCCAGATAAAGCACCAGCGCTATATAGTGCCTAGACTATACTGTTCTAGGCACTATACCAGCGCTGCCACCAACTCCTGTGGAGCTTTGTTGATGGAGCTGCTTTTTGACTCGCGGACTATAATGCGGGTGGGCGGTGAGTCACGTGATATATTTCATTTCGCGCGGGGCTTTCTTCATCAGCCGAAAAAAAAAAAAATAAACGGCCAAGAAGTACCTGGATGAAAACAGACCAGCTTTGGCTTTCTTAAGTTTCCTACAAATTCTTCATTGACAGCACGGCATTCAGAGCAGTAATTAAAAATAGCTAATTGCAATTATTAAATTGAATGGCATCACCAAAAAAATTACTAGCCGGCCGCTACTCTACTCGACTGGGAACAATATGTACTTTCTTTACATATACTGTAAGGCGAGATACTTTTATTAATGAAAATTATGAATTCGAGAGGCCTAGGGACCGATGAATCACAGTCCGAACTCACGTCGTCTTTCTTCACTTCCAAGCGTCCCC
>NW_023606231.1:0-60001 GCF_013339745.2 Dermacentor silvarum
TTCGAGTGAACACCCGCAAAAATCTACTAGTGGTCGATGTCCAACACGCGGGTGCTTTGACCACTCTACGCAGCGTAACCGACCTTGATGGCATTCAGGTGTGCTCCTACATCCCTCTGGGATCTGATATAGTCATTGGCCTTATCTACGACGTCGACGTAGCCATCCTTAACCACGACTTGCCAATTCTTGTCAAGCCAGCTAATGACGAGGTCATTGTTGATGCTATTCGGATAGGCAGCTCACGCTGCGTGAAGGTTGCATTCAAGGGTAACCATCTACCCTCGCATGTTAAGGTGGGACACTTCAGACATGCTGTGCGGCCTTTCAACCGCAGCCTCTTCAATGCCGCAAATGCATGAAACTGGGGCACGTGAGCAGTGTCTGTGAAAACCAGGCAACATGCCCCCGCTGCGCGGAGCCCCACGATGCAGATAAATGTGGCGCCACTGTAATGAAGTGTTCGAACTGCAGCGGGTAACATGAGGCTTCATCGAAGAATTGCCCACATATTAAAAAGGAAATTACCATCTTGAAAGAAATGGTGAGAGATCATTCAACTCATCGAGAAGCCGCCGGTAAGATCAGGAGGCGACGTTCTCGTCGCCGACGTTCTTCAAGGAAGGCTGTTGCCTCTACGGCGCGTTTGCCACTTCCTATGACAACACCTCCTCCTCTGCCGCCCAGACCATACAATGCGGAAAGGACCACGAAGGACAAAACCACTGAGAAGACGACATCTGCCGAATGTTGGCCGGCCCTACCAAAACGACAGCAAGCACCAACAGGAACGCGGCAAACTTCTGAAGGACAACCCTCGGCGTCTACTGTCGGTGATTTGTCCGACCAGGACAGGCAAGTGACTGTAATGCTGCAGTCGCTAATTAATACAATCCGCATGATCCTGAACAAGCTACAAACACCTGCAGCTCGCAAATACTGGATGCACTAAATCCAGTGCTTGCTAGCGTCGTCTAAGCACCATGGCTCGACCAATAGTCGCCTTCCGCACTGAAGTTAAAGGTGCGTCAATCTTCCAGTGGAATGCCAGAGGTCTCAGGACCCGCAAGCAGACTTTCGCCAATTCGTTTTTACAAATCGCTTCCCCATACTGGTCATATGCGAACCAATTACATCGACTCCACTAAGACTGTCTGGTTACGAACCTTTCGCCTCGTCCACGTGCGGAGCATGCAGCAAAGTAATCGTCTACATCCGCACGGATCTTACGTATGTCGCTCACGCGGTAGAGCCACATGACGACAACCAATATGTCTGCCTGCATGTAAAAAAGAAGAATGTGTCATTTACACTTATTGGAGCCTACATATCCCCAGCGGGTCACTTTGATGGCAAAAGGCTCCAGAAAATATTGCAAATGACCAATGGCCCCTGGGTTATCACAGGTGACTTTAACGCGCATCACCAGCTATGGGGAAGCACTAAAATTGATCCCAGAGGCAGGAGTCTTGCCTCCTTTGCTGCCGACCATGATATGTGCTGTGTAAATGATGGCAGCCCTACTTTTCTGCGAGGCACGACCTATAGGGGCTTCACGACGCATACAAAAGAAAGTTCAGCGTCGTATGGATAAATTGGAAGACAAGCGATGGAAGTCTTTCTGTCAGACGCTTGATCCCCGAAGATCGCTCTCACACATATGGAGAACGGTTAGGGGTCTTCGCTCATGCTGCTTAGACTTGACTTTGGTGTCACGACGCTTCGCCTCGAGCGTCCAATGGTTTACTGACATGGAAGCGACCATATTCCAACATACATCATGATTAGTGGAGTTGGGCAATGCTCCTGTACAGTCTTGCGTACAGTTGAGTGGTCAAGGTTTAAGGAGCATATGGATGACGCATGTCGGGAAGGCCTTTCACACAATATAGAAGACGAAATCGCGGACTCAATGAAAGCATTCATGTGCTCGCTCACAAGGTCAGCAAGGCGAACACACTTCGACACAGAACTGGAGAGGCTGCGTGCGGAACGCCGACAGGCGGAAAGAAGGTATCGGTGCACGAAATCGGTTCTAGACCTCAGGGCTTCACGACGCATACAAAAGAAAGTTCAGCGTCGTATGGATAAATTGGAAGACAAGCGATGGAAATCTTTCTTTCAGACGCTTGATCCCCGAAGATCGCTCTCACACATATGGAGAACGGTTAGGGGTCTTCGCTCATGCCCGCATCAAAGGAAGCCCTTTGCTGCTCTGGCCCTCTACCAACACCGCTCGCAGTTTGAAGTGGCTGAAGAGTTCTGTGTGCGGGTTTCTGGATCCGTGATCATCCCTACTGACGCGGCACTGAATGGCGTCCCTGAGGCACGTGTACCAGAACTGAACGTGCTGTTTTCACAAAGAGCTCAACGCTGCGTTAGCGACCTGCAGGCGTTCTTCGTCACCAGGACCAGATGGCATCACGTACGCTGCCCTATGCCACCTTGGACATGATGCACGTAGTGAGCAGCTCAACTACGACAATGAGTCTTGGCGAAACGGCGTTGTTCCTAAACAATGGAAATCGAGCCGCTTGATCCCCATTCTGAAACCTGGGAAGTCTCCGCTTGATTTATCATCATATCGTCCGATTACGCTTTCGAGCTGCGTCAGCAAAGTGATGGAAAGAATGATTCTTGCTCGCTTGGAATGGTACCTCGAGCGATTCAACATCTATCCGGATGCCATGGCTGGCTTTCGTCGAGGTCACTCATCCATCGACAATGTTATTGACCTCGTTACCTGGGTCCAAGAACAGAAAATCCTCAAGCGCCTACCTGTTGCACTTTTTCTCGATGTCAAAGGAGCATACGACAACGTCGCCAATGACGCCATACTGAACTCACTTGAGGCTGTGGGAGTTGGTGGCCGGATGTATCAATGAATTCGGGACTATTTGACCGAGAGGCGGTTTTTCTTACAGACTGAAGACGTCCCAACTTCGGAACATTACATCTGCCGTGGTGTGCCGCAGGGTGGAGTGCTGAGCCCTATATTGTTCAACCTCGTCTTGGTAGGACTTGTGGAGTGTTTACCGCGGCCAGTTCATGTCTCTATATACGCCGACGACATTTGCATCTGCGCCTCTGCCGTGACTCGGCCTCAGGTGCGGGCCAGGCTTAAGCGGGCGGCAACCATGACGGCGTCTTATCTACGAGAACAAGGCCTCAGTATGTCTACAGAAAAGTGCGCATTGGTTGGCTTTACGCGCAAACAAATGTCACTGTATCCAGTTTCACTCAACGGTCAAGCTGTGTCCTATGTTAAGACGCATCGCTTTCTGGGTGTCATCATCGACCGTAACCTCTCGTGGACCCCTCACTGCGTCTACCTGAAGAAGTTATTTGCTATTGCACAGGTATTTAAATTTCTCTGCGGGAAAAACTGGGGTGTACCAGTCCATTCTATGCTGCAGCTGTACAGGGTACTGTTCCTGGGACTCCTTCGTTACAGTCTGCCAGATTTGTCAAATACATGCAAGATGAACATTCGCGCTCTTGAGAGCATACAAGGTCAAGCCCTACGCACGTGTTTAGGGCTGCCTCGGTGCACCTCAACAACAGCAACAATAGCCATCAAGAGAGACCATACGATCCAGACACACGTAGCTACCGACTCCCTCAGAGCGCAAATTCGTCATCTGTCAAGGATCCCCGACCATCACTTAGTTCCCTGCCAGCGCAGGGACGTCAAGCAACCTTTTCAAAAGTGATTAGGGCCTATCAAGAGTGTATACCGTCATCGTTTACACCGGCGTCGAAGCCTTCATCTCCCCTGTGGTGCCTGCGACAGTATCAAGTGAATTTTTCTATTCCCGGAATCACCAAGAAGGCCAATCATCCATCGCTGGCTCTGAAGCAACTGACGCTCCTATTAATGCACCAGACATATCATGACTACATACATATATATACCGACGGCTCGACCTCACCTACCAGCTCAACTGCCGCATTCGTCGTTCCAGCCAAGCAAGTTGCAGGTAAATTCCAATTGACACATATGACTACATCTACGTCGGCAGAACTTGCAGCCCTCCATGCAGCTGTGACCTACGTCACCGAAAAGCCGGCACAGAAATGGGTCATATTCTGTGACTCTAAGGCAGCCCTTCACAGTATCAAGTCAGCCTTACATCACAGAACTTACGAGCAGATGATATCCGACATCAGCGAAGTACACACCATGCTTTGGAAACAGGGCACAGCATAGTCTTCCAGTGGATTCCTGCTCACTGTGGCATCATCGGCAACGACATTGCTGGCAGGGCTGCCCGATCTGCCCACGAAGACACCCAGACGCGTACAATACCTTTGACGAGGACGGACACTGCCAGGGAACTTCGTCTGCTTGCACGCAAAACGTCTCAAGCTTTATGGCGTTCAAGTGCCTCCAATTGCCGATTATATAAGTTGGACCCCTTGCTACGGCTACAACTGCCATCTAGCCTTTCCCGCGGTGAAGCAACCTTGCTGTGCCGCTTGTGGGTGGGAGTGGCGTTTACGAACGCTTACTCACATGGTATGGGAATGGCCGAGAGCCCGATGTGCGACTCCTGTATGTGCGAGGAAACCATCGAGCACCTATTGTGTACCTGTCCTCGCTACGACGTACAACGCCTCTCTCTCAGGACAACTCTAAACCGGCTGGACTCAAGACCGTTCTCTGAGTCAAAGATACTCGGACCGTGGCTACACCCGTCACTGGCGCAAAAAGCGTTGCGTGCATTAGTACTGTATTTGAAGTGCAGCGGTTTAAGAGACCGCCTATAGTGTCCCTTTGCATCGTCGCACGTGTACTCAGTGCTCATTCTCTCCCTATTTTCTCTCTCTATTTCTCCTTTCCCTTACCCCTAGTGCAGGGTAGCAAACCGGATGCTCTTCTGGTTGACCTCCCTGCCTTTCCTCTCCTTGCTCTCTCTCTCTCTCTCTCTGCCCAGTTCCATGTTTAAAGCCTTACCAATCTTACGGTACTCCACGCACTTTTAGACGGTCAACTATGTTTGTCTCAATGTTTGTCTTCATGTATGTTTCTATCTAACCGTTTTCCTGACTACCTGGGTCACTGGGTATATTGTTTTGAATGAGTAGCACATAGAGCTGCTGTGTGGAAAGAACCGGGTTTGGAACCAACCATCGGAGCAAGTTCGATCACTCAGCACATGGCAATGTGTACATACGTGCCGCTCTTCAACTAACTTATTTCACGCCGACGTGGGTCACTGTGGATACGCGACTGGGACGTTCGAAGAAGCTCTTTGACGCCGACTTGGAGCCTGGGTAAGTGCCACTCAGTCGGTGTAAGTCTAGAATGAGCCTATTTGATGCCAACTATGGTCACTGGATGTGTTCCAGTAGGTGTGTACCGCTCTTCGATGAACGTGACTGTCACCAACATGGTTCATTAGGTATGTGCCACTGGCAATCTTCCATTGTAAAATGACGAAAAATACCCCTCCGATTTCTCCTATGCTGAGCGGAAGCGAGCCCACGCCTCAAGGCTTCCTCAAGGATAGCCACGTGACACATCAGAAGTCTGCGTCACCAATGCACTGAGTGCACTGGTGACGTCAACAATGCACTGAACCTCTCCCCGACTTGGGTCAGTGCCACTGAGCGTCTGAAAAGCGAGAAGCAATTCTCAACGTTTGCAGGCACCGGTGCGCCGTGCTTCTCCTCTCAAAGGTCACGCGGCGACTTATCGGCAGTGCGACCAAATGGCGCAGCGTGCCGAGAGAGGAGCCCGATTCCCGCAAGACGAGTTTCTAAGCGTTTGCACGCCCCGGCGCGCCATGCATTTTGAGGCCACTCTCAGGCTTCGCGGCGGCGGTGCTAGATGGCGCCAAGTGTTTTTAACCGGAGCTGTATATTTCTACCCTCCCATAGATTTTTCAATGTCCGCGCCTCAAAACTCCAGCGCCCTGTATGAGGAAGCAGATCAAACCAGTAAGGCATGTGCTGACACCTGGCGTAGCAACAGGGAAGCTAGCAAACGGGCGGCGAGTAGCAACGAACATCGTGCCCGAGAGATTGTCAGTAAGCGATGGGCTCGACAAGAAGACAAGTGCCGCGGAGCGGAGAATGCGGGGAAGCGACGCAGGTACCACGCCAGTAAATTGGACGAGCAAAAGGGTGTGTATGCGCAAGTTTAGAGGCAGTTTATGGACACAGGCATTTTATGGAGAGAATCGATCATTCGGTGGGACAGGTGATTGCTAAAAAGCCATCTGCTGCATTTCTGTGCCTGCGCAAAGAACCGAATAGGCAGTTAGTATATTGCGTCTGCTGGTATGGGGAGGCCGCGTTTAATGCGTACTACCGAAGAACATCTCCTCTGGTAGAATACATTAGAGTGCATAGGCTGCAATTGCAACGGATGCTGAAAGAACGATCGCGCTGCAGTACACACCTTACACATGACCCGTTTCGACGGTAGCAACCCGTTGGTTTGCTATATTGACAACCCGGTGGCAGCACGGTGGCAACACGTGCGCATTACCGGTGGCAGTCTCTGTGAGATGGGTTCCGCCCCTTTTTTCTCCTAATGTCAACTACACTATCACCTCTCCCTATTTGCACTGTGATATACACCACTGTGTTCTTGTCTCTTAAGGTTTTTTGTTCCCTCGCTCTTTGCGCAGTCCTTAATTTGTTCTCGACCTCCCTTCGTTAACATTCAAGTTCCTGTGCTATATAATCATCATCATCATCATCATCAGCCTATATTTATGTCCACTGCAGGACGAAGGCCTCTCCCTGCGATCTCCAATTACCCCTGTCTTGCGCTAGCGTATTCCAACTTGCGCCTGCGAATTTCCTAACCTCATCATCCCACCTGACTTTCTGCCGTCCTCGACTGCGCTTCCCTTCTCTTGGTATCCATTCTGTAACCCTAATTGTCCACCGGTTATCCATCCTACGCATTACATGGCCTGCCCAGCTCCATTTCTTCCGCTTAATGTCAACTAGAATATCGTCTACCCCCGTTTGTTCTCTGATCCACACCGCTCTCTTCCTGTCTCTTAACGTTACTCCTACGATTTTTCGTTCCATCGCTCTTTGTGCGGTCCTTAACTTGTTCTCGAGCTTCTTTGTTAACCTCCAAGTTTCTGCCCCATATGTTAGCACCGGTAGTATGCAATGATTGTACACTTTTCTTTTCAACGACAGTGGTAAGCTCCCAGTCAGGATTTGGCAATGCCTGCCGTATGCACTCCAACCCAATTTTATTCTTCTGTAAATTTCTTTCTCATGATCAGGGTCCCCTGTGAGTAATTGACCTAGATAAACATATTCCTTTACAGACTCTAGAGGCTGACTGGCGATCCTGAATTCTTGTTCCCTTGCCAGGCTATTGAACATTATCTTTGTCTTCTGCATATTCATCTTCAACCCAATTCTTGCACTTTCTCGATGAAGGTCCTCATGAAGGGGTGCTATATAATAGCTACTGTGTAATGCAATGATTTTACGCTTTTCTTTTCAACAACCATGGTAAATTCCCAGTCAGGATTTGGTAATGTCTGCCGTACGCACTCCAACCCATTTTTATGCTTCTGTAAATTTCCTTGTCATGATCAGGGCCCTGTTGAGTAATTGACTTACTAAACGTACGCCTGCAGAAATTAGAGGCTGACTGGCGATCATGCATTCTTGTTTTCTTGACAGGCTTGTGAATGTTACGGTTGTCTTCTGCCTATCATTATTCGACCCTACTCATACAATTTCTTGGTAAACGTCCTCGATCGCTTGTTGCAATTCATACTTAGTGTTCCTGACTAGAGTATTGCCATCTGCAAACCGAAGGCTGATATATTAACGCTTGGTGTCACTCCTAAGCCTTCCTGAGCATGAACACTTCTATGCATGCAGTGAATAACAATGGAGAGATCGTGTATCCTTCCCTCACCCCTAACTTGATAGGTAATGTTGTACTTTTCTTGTGGAGAAGTAAGGTAGCTGTAGAAAATTCGTGTATATTTTCCCAGATACTCACATATGCCTCCTGTACTCTTTGATTACGCAATGCCTGTATAATTGCTGGTATCTTTTCTGATTTAAGTGGCTTTTCATAACTTAGGAAAATTATACAGAGAGGTTTCTTCGCAGATTTCGCAATTATGTGATTGGTGACATGGACGTATTGCATTGAAGGCTATCATTTCCTGAAGCCAGCCGGTTAACTTGATTGACTGAAGTTCTGCATTGAATCTATTGGAAATTATGTTCGTGTATATTTTATACATTAAAGAAAGCGCGAAGCTTACGGCGTATAATTATTCAATTCTTTAACGTCTATATTCTTCTGGATTTGTTTAATGTTGAAATTCTTCCAGTTCTCTGGTACGCTTGAAGTCGTTAGGCATGTCGTGTAAAGGGCTGCAAGCTTTTAAAGCATATTATTTCCCTTATTTTTGGTGAATTTGACTCTTCCATCTTCTGCTGACGCTTTTCCCCGAGACATGTCTTGCAAGGCTCTTCTAACATCATCGATTGGAATAAAAGGAACCTCCCTATCCTGCCCATCATTATGTCCAATGAAGGTTGCGTGGCTGCTCTGGGTAAGGTACAGGTGAGCATAACATTTTTCTGTGAATTTTACTCTATAATCGAAAGTGCCGATGACATTACCCTGATTATTTCTCGCTGTATATATCTTCCCTGTGTAATGTCAAGTTTGGTTACACTATATATATATATATATATATATATATATATATATATATATCAGTAAAGTAAAGGATAACAAGAGCCGGCACACAAGTAGTTCGAAAAATAGAAGCACGTAGGAAAAACATAAAAGGACTTTACTGACGTTTCGGCCGGGGTCCGGCCTTCATCAAGATGAAGGGCGGACCCCATCCGAAACATCCGTAAGGTCCTGTTATGTTTTTCCTACGTGCTTCTATTTTTTTAACTATATATATATATAAATATATATAGAGAGAGAGAGAGAGAGAGACATCAGATAGCCCACCTCTACCTCAGCCACGTGACCAGCTGCTCACACTTCAAACAAATACACCTTTTTTTCCGACTTTGACACTCCCACTGGTCACATGCATTAAAACAGCAAGGTTACACTGAACCGTATCATGTAACCAGAAAATTGACTGTCTAGTACAGAGAATCGCGGCGCCGACGCAGAGAAAAAGCGTCCGCTCAAGCAGTCCCTGTCGATATAGAGCCTCAGTTGTACTCTGGGGGCTTGCAGTAAATGTTCTTGTGAAATTCCTTCATATCAGAACACAAGAATGAAGATGTTAATCATGCTGCTGTTTTAGTAACCAACCTTCACCACACCGTGATTCTTGTCATTGTAATCCTCCATCCCACTTTCTTTGCACTTCTGAAATAGCCGGTTAGAGTGCAATAGTTAACGTTCAGTTCTAATGCTTTTCATAAATAAATGAATTTATCTATCGGGAATAATGCTTTGTTTTTCTTATATATATTTACCTCCTGATGGCCACAGTGCTTGCATGCCTGAAGTTATTGGTTTACTTACCTCGTTTTTCTCACTAGCGCATTTGATCAGTCTTTCGCTTTTGAGCACCACGATTCATAATCAGGACCATGACAATGAATGTTAAACAATCGCAGGAAGCGCAGCACGTTTGTGATAAATAAGTACTAGAAAATAGTTATTAACGCACCTGAATGTCGTCGAAAAGGCAGTTGGGGATTTAGCGAAGCGGAGTGCAGCTGTGAGGCTTTCCTATCGGTATCTACAACTCGCTATATATGACAGAAGGAACAAGTAAACCTTCAACACTAATCGACGACGGAAATTGCTAACAGCTTCAGCTGCCATCGCATGATAAATGCGTTTTTGTAATGTGCGCATTGTCGGTGCGCATTTTTCATTTTCAGTAAAGGTTACTAGGACACTAAGAAGGACGAATACAATTAACTTGCAGCGGCATTCGCTTAAAGAGAACATCCTCATACGTGCATATGGTAAAGAGAACAACCAAGACTTGTACAATTTTTATACATGATTACCTCAGAAAAGCACTCCATTTACAGCCGACGTAGCACAATACATTGCAATGTCGTTGCACACTAGTGCCATACAGCTTTTAGGAATTTGCTTCCCAGATACACACTGGCGTCGCCAAACAATGCGCTGGTAATTCCTTTTTCTGGAGTTCTTAGAATCGGTCGTCTTCCTGCGAGGCAATAGGTATCTGTAAACAATGACCTCGTTGGGGCAACAATCGCAAAGTAAAGCATGTTCCGCAATGATTATCGATGGCGCGCCTGCGCTTTTCTTGCACTTGGGAGCGAAGGTGCGCAAGTTCCTTGAAAGCGCATCGAAATGTGGCGCACATGGGCGTCTTTACAAAACTAGCTTTAGCGGCAGCCAGTCTCTCTAATACTTTGTTGGGTATTTGTGCATGCATACAAGATAACCAATGATTGGCCGTAAAATAATTTGTCAGCGCCACTCACTCCCAATGTGGCGGACGATAGCCTTAAACCACAGGGGCCACGTAGTGCCTACTAGAAACCGCAGGGAACTGGACGAAAAACGAGCCTATCTTACTGGATGAGCGACTGTTTCGTGTGTGTATGTGTGTGTGTGTGTGCCACGTTTTTCACAGAGTGAGTTGGAAATGTTATACAATTAGGGCAGTTAGGTGCTAGTTACAACGTAATCAATTCTCGACGATTTCACACAGAAAAAAAAAAGAAATCTGAAATTGGCAGTGCTTGTTTTTATGTGAACAATTTTTAAAATTGCTCACAGAAAGTCGATTGTTAGAACTACATGCAACTGAAATAAGCGATACACATATTGCTTTATCATTGCGACCGTACTACCCACGCGTCCTACTATAGCATCGCCGTGAAGACGAATAAAGTCTTAACTTCATAATACTCGTTTCCCCTGCCCCGGTGACGCTGTTCTAGCAAAGGAGATATCTCCGGACGTCCTTATGGAATGCGAAGGGGTCCACCAAGTGAGACCCGTGAACACAAGGGTACATAAACTCTCAAAAGGAGAATATTGTTGAAACACCCTTATTGCACACTTACTTTCTCTGAAAACTTCGAAAATGGGTGCATTCGCGAGTAGAACACCTTTACTGCACCCTTTTATTAATTTCAGAGTGCTAAATGGCGTTTTGCTCGAAACACACACGTTCATGAATTTAAGGAAGCTCGCGCACTTCAACATTTCAAACAAGTAACAAGCCTTAAAGCTCAATGGTTTGGGCCATGTCCTTGCTCAAGGACGTTATACGAGAAAAGAAGACTATGAATGTCAACCTGCTTGTAATACTGTGGTGAAATAAACTTCAAACTTCACGTAGATAGCGTTCCCAATGGTTAAGTGGAAATATACGCATTTTTTATTGATCTCTTATGTTTTTGCTTCTTAACGCGAAAGCGTTAATAGCCGCATGCCGGAAAAAGTTCCGGCGTCGGCACTGCCGCTGATGTCGGCGTCCGTGGCGGAGATAATCATGCCAACCACCCAGACCGCATGGCCCCCCGCGTGGCGCAAGGTGTTAGCGAAGGAGAAAATCATCCGGAACCACTTCGAGCGCACAAGCCCTCCATGTGGTGCAAGGTTTTGGTGAACGAAAATTCAATTTCTCACAGTGAAATGCGTCAGCAAAATAGTAAAGTACGACTTAACCACAAATTTACAGACATGGTGGCATCGGATTGTAATTTGATTGTATTTAAATTGGAGCTTCGCCTGCCTCACGTGTTTTGGACAAACGCGCGCGTCGGGGCTATAGCAAACAATTATTAAAATAATAAAAAATTGGCAGCCGATCCACGAAGTGAATGCTGTTGATGGAGCGAAGCTGCTTGGGCGATTACGGCTGCTGCTAGAGCTTTCGCTTCGGGGTCTTGCTGCCGTTGCCGGCGTGCTGCTGCTTCTCGTGCTCGTATCTCGGGGTTAGCTTCGCGGCGTTGCCGTTTGGCTGCCGCCTCTCGTTCTTGAAGTGTAGGATCAGAGTCACGACGTTTGCGCTGACGTTCGCGCTCCTCCATATTGCGCAGGGATAAGTGTAGCGACAGCGGCGCAGCGCCGACGCAACACCTGCGAGCGGTCGGTATGCGCACTGCGCGGGCTCTGCGAACGGTTCTGCGCATGATCTCGTGCGCTTGCTCGGAGAGGAGTTACGGAGAGGCGCCGGCGCAATGCAACACCTGTCTGCAGTCGGTACGCGCGCTGCGTTCGCGACGGGGAGCTACGACGACGACGGCGACAACGGACATCGTGAGAGCCTAAGGAGCTTCGCTCCTAAAAAGATGCTAGGCCCTTCACATTTTATTATAAGACGTCTTATATTACTCTGGAAGCACGTCTTCCCAGCAGTGCATGTCTGTTTAAAAGTGAAGCCACCTTTAAGGCGATATCTTTAAGCTCGGTCTTTGTTAGCTGGCTTTCCCACGTTCGATGTTGCAGTGAAGCCGAATGAAGCGGAATAAAGAAAAAAGCGATCCGAATGGGGCCCGACAACGCTATCCCGTTCCACTCCTAAAGGCGAAGCTTAAGCGCCCTCCAATCTTTACTACTGGCTTCGTTTAGGTTGTATCTGGTGAATGTTGCTTTAAAGATCGGTTGCTAATCATCAGCTCTTCATGACGTGTGGCCCATGATAGTTGTTCAGGTGCACGCTCTCTCTAGTGTAGAAGAAGTATTTGATTGATTGGAAAATGTACAGAGGTCGGCCGGAAAATGGAGCATCTGGCCTGCTACTCGACATAAGAGAAGGGGAAGAGGGGAAGAAAGAGGGTTAGAATGGGGGATGATAAAGGGAGAAACGAGGTGAAAGCTCACATTGCATAAATGTTATTACAAGCGTGAGTCCAGGGCCGTGTCGCCTAAGAACCTTGCGTCTTGCTCAATATAATGGGCAGTGAATCTTGCGCTATTTCCTGCAGTATCGGTTATATATGCTTTCGCAGATACATGCGGAG
Organism: Dermacentor silvarum; assembly: GCF_013339745.2. Lineage (NCBI taxonomy): Eukaryota > Metazoa > Arthropoda > Arachnida > Ixodida > Ixodidae > Dermacentor > Dermacentor silvarum. Next base: position 12,946 of record NW_023606231.1, read on the forward strand.
CAATCCTCTGCAGATAAAAACGTGGCATTTACTGTAGATCTGGAGCACCCTGGAGGTAATGGGGTAAAACACAAATACTTTCTGCTCCTCTTCCTGCCCTTTCACATCTTCTGTTCGCTTCACTGAAATTGTTCATTAGCTAATCAGAGCAGCTAGTTGCGCTACTGCGCTCTCAGATACCTTATTTCTTGCGTTTGTGTCAGTCGCAAGATGATGTGCCATTTTACGCTGTCATGCTTATTGCTCCGTACAGCATTAGGAAGAATCTCTTCACAGGGTTTATGGCAGATGTTGACATTAAACCAATTCGTCGGTGTTTCCGGGAACTTACTCAAAGATTTCTTCAAACATCATCATCATCCAATTTTTGTGTCCACTGCAGGACGAAGGCCTCTCCTACCACTCCAGTTGTTCCTGTCGTGCGCTAGCTGACTCTAATGATGATGATGTATAGTGTTTACTGGCGCAAGGGCCAAGTATGGCCAAAGAGCGCCAAAGCTCATTCTAACTTGCACCTGTAAATTTCCTATTGTCATTACGCCCGCTTAATTTAGCGCTTTTCTTCCATTGGCATCCATTCTGCAACTCAAATTGTACACCAGCCATCTGCAATGCGCATAACATGGCCTGTCGAGCTCAATTTCTTTATCCGTTTTCCCCGCTGAATATTGGGTTTTCCTGTTGGCTCTCTAAAACATACGGCACTTTTCCTGTCTGTTATAGTTATGTCCAACACTTTTCGTTCCAGCGCTCTTTGCGAGGTCCGTAACGTGTTCTCAAGCTTCGTTAATTTACAAGATCTGCCCGCTATGTTATCACCGGTAGAATGCAATAATAGCAGGCTATTTCTTTTCAACGACAGTGCTGAGCTCCCAGTCAAGATTTGTTAATGCTTCTTTCTGGGGTTTTACGTGCCAAAACCAGTTCTGATTATGAGGCACGCCGTAGTGGAGGGCTCCGGATTAATTTTGACCACCTGGGGTTCTTTAACGTGCACTACAACGCAAGCACACGGGCATTTTTGCATTTCGCCTCCATCGAAATGCGGCCGCCGGGGCCGGGATTCGATCCCGCGATCTCGTGTTCAGCAGCGCAACGCCTTAGCTGACTAAGCCACCCCGGCGGGTAAGATTTGTTAATGCGTGCCGTATGCACACCAACCCATATTTATTCTTCTGCACGTTTTCTTATAACGAAGAATAGACACAACAAATGACTGTACCAGAATAGATCAACCAATTGAAACTACTTTGAAACGACCACGAAAGTAAAAAAAAAATTACTTTCGAATCGACGAGTGATTGCCTGGGAATTGTAAATATCTTCTAACATTGTAACTGTGGCTCTATTCTGAGCAAATGGAGACAATGAAAAGCAAAAATAGGCATGGCCAAGTGGTCACGTTTTTGAGTGGCAATCTATAGGTCAGTAGTTTGAATCCAGGCTGCGTGGCTTTTTTTTTTTTATAGGCATGCATTTTTTAAATTGCAAAATTTTGATAAACGCATGCAAATTTTGCAAATTTGCAGTGATAAACCATACCACATTTGTATAAACATATGTTGCTTACAGGACTTATATAAATTGAATTTGGTGCAGATTAGCAGATTCTTAAGTTTCATGCTTCTTTTTTTTGGGAACTTTCAAGTTATAGGGCGTGGAACCGGCGGAACGGCGAAAGCGCTTAGCAACTTTCTGCTGCTGACACCAGCATCAAAAAATCCGATCTGGACCGGACCCGATTGCGATCACAAGTGTAAGTGTGACACCGGTATCAAGAATTCCGATCCGGACTGGCCGCGATCACGATCAGAAGTGTACGTGTGACACCGGTTTCAAGAAAATCGATCCGGATCGGCCCCGATCGCGATCAGGAGTGTACATGGGACGTCGGTATCAAGAAATCCGATCTGGACCGGACGCGATTGCGATCAGAAGTGTGTGACACCGGTATCGAGAATTCCGATCCGGACTGGCCGCGATCGCGATCAGAAGTGTACGTGTGACACCGGTATCATGAAATCCGATCCGGACCGGACCCGATCGCCATTAAAGGTGTAGGTGTGACACCGGCATCAATAAATCCGATCAGGACCGGACCCGATAGCAATCAGAAGTCAACGTGTGACACCGGTATCAAGAAATACGGTCCGGATCGCCCCGATCGCGATCAGAGGTCAACGTGTCACACCGGTATCGAAAAAAGCAAGCCTCGCATAAGGTTGCCCACGGCTAAACTTAACCTTGCCTGAGTTCCATAGCCCGTGAATAAAGAAAAAAAGCTATGGTCGCACTCTTTTGCACCTTCAGTACACTTAAAAGTAATCCCTGACATAAAACGAAGGAATAACAGAGTTCTGCAATGACGCGGGTAAGGCAGGAAACACCGAAAACACATCAAAACTCTTGCGAATGCCTCGCCGCAGCCACTTGACGGTTAACTGTCACGGTGGTGTCGGCACCCAGGCGCGGTAAAGAAAAAGAAAAAAATAGAGAAAAGGGCGCAAAAAATACCACGTGACGGCGCTCAACCAATTGGGAGACGCATACTTTATCTCCTACCACCTTTTATGCTCCTCGCTGCAGCTGCGGCAACAAGATAAAAGAATGTCTCTACCTTTTTTTATTCATGGGGCTTACCGGAAAGAACTGCGCATTTAGCGAGCCGGCGCAAGGGGCCCTGGCGATTCAATCTCAGGCGCACGAAAGGAGGACAGTGGGAAGGCAGTGCGGCGGGGGGGGGGGGGGTGCGGCTTCTACTCTGCCAACAACTGCGCACTTCTACTTCGGGCTGCTGCGAGCGGTCGCGCTCACCGTATCTCGAAAGCGATCTGCACAAGCTCATACCTTTGTATGCGCTGTGCTTTCGCCGCTCATTTACCGTTGACGCGATAGACCACACGAACCTCCGCACGCTGCCGCCACGCTTGCTCACGCCAGCGTTTTGATAGCGGTTCTCTTCGGTCATCGAGTGTGATCTATTCCTGTTTGCTTGTGCGCGCTGACACCGTGCTTCTTAATTCAGTTATAAGCGAATGTGTCCAAGTTCATACAGCCGATAAAACTACTAGCCTTACTACGTATAACTTTCTACTAATTTGCTATCGCAATTGATGCTTCGCCTTTTGGGCGAAATTGCGACTTTTGGTATCGTCTACACAAATGCAAAAAAGGCACACAGACAGCAACTGAAAAGACGAGGACCCGGCGCTTAGAATGATTTTTCTATCGCCGAATTTGTACCTTTTTGCACTTCTGCACATGATGCCATACCAACTTGCCCATCAGGCTGGCCTGTTTAACTGTTTTAGGTGCAGGGATGCGAATTCGTAAGTTTCGTGTATTAGTCTAATTGTTGTTACTTTCCAACGGTCGCCAATTTTCGTTCAGAGATTGAGGCCTTAAATCAAAATTTTGCTTCCTACCGTTGCGAGAATTTATTCTTTCTCTCAAATGCAACTTCATTCATAGTAGCCCAAGATTTCTCTCATCAGAGCATTATTGCATTTGCACCTCTTTAAATAAAAAAATGGAGTTTGTCCCGAGCTACAGTTTCCATTAAGAATTTCGCAAAGACACATGTCGGGCGCAGTCATCGGAATTCTCCTATTCGTACCATTCTTTATTGTACACTTTGTCCCAGTTTTAACGTGCATAAAGGTACAACATGCGAGCTAAAAACTATACGCACACTCACCATTCAATAATCGAGATGCTACAGAAGAATGCACTGGTTTCGTTCACTGTTCGCAACTAAACTTCATCAACAGCCAGAGAAACAGGAAAGGCAGAGTTTCTATGGAACAACTGAAAGGGCAAAACTCGACCGTGTTGATTGCACGAGTGCCATAGTTTCATCCGGGCGGGGGGGGGGGGGGAGGAGAGGCAATGAATGAACGTATCTGCCTTATTTCATGTAACCTAAATGCTTACTTCAAGTGTCAGAAGAAACAGTTGTGCAGGAAATTGGGCTACGATCCTACAGTGTCGTTTCTCATTTTTTCTGTAGTCTGTATAGCTTGCTATTCATGACGTCATCACTTTCTAAGTTTGCCTGCTCGTGTAATGCAGTACAAATCTTTTACAGCGACGTTGTAAAGAGCTAATACCCCAGGATCGTATCCTCGTGCATTTATTTATTCACAAAATACTGTAGGCCCATGCGGGCCCAAGCAGGAGGGGTAAAATTACAACAGAGCATTCAGAATCACAATACAATACAAGCATACAAGCATTAAAAAGAAAAACCAAAATGGTCACATCTCTGTTGTGATATTAACAGATTAAAAATTGATCAGGTCTATTGAGTCAGTGCTGTTTAGCAATGATAATGATACTGCATTCCATTCTTCAATAGTACGGGGGAAAAAGGGAAATTTAAAAGTGTTAGTTCTTGTTTCATAGGGAGTTAAAGATTCAGAGTCTGGTTACTCTTGTAGTTAATGTGCTTACATATGGAGCAGGATCGATCGAGATTTTATTTTTGAGGAGGAAAATAAATTTAGGCCTTAGCATTTTTCGCCGAAGTTGTAGTGTCTGTATACCTTGATAGCGAATGATATTTGCTGGTGAGTCGCTTATACGGTACATAGAAAAAATAAACCTAACTGCTTTCCGCTGAATCATTTCTAGTGCATTAATACTGTGTTTATTATGTGGATCCCAGACTGTGCATGCCTATTCCAATTTCGGCCGAATGAGTGATTTGTATGCATGAAGTTTAGTTTCCGGGGGCGCTTGTTTTAGTTTATGACGCAGAATACAAAGTTTACGAAACGAGGCAGCACATACATCGTAGATAGTGAATTCCAACATAGGTTGTTAGTTATTGTCACACCTAAACATTTATATTCATTCACTTCAACGAGATGATGAGTAGGAAGATTATAGGGAAACTTTCACCTGTCTTTTCTTTGTTATTTGCACGTATACTGTTTTTTCTTCATTCAGCAGCATGTCCCATTGTTTACACCATGAATAAATGCTGTGAGGGTTAGTATTCAAACGTTCCTGATCCTCTCGGCAAGCAATCTTATGGAACAAAATACAGTCATCCGCAAATACACGAACTTGTACTGGTTCAGTATCAACGTTAACAATATCATTATTAAAAATCAAATACAAGGGTGATCCCAGTACGCTACCTTGTGGTACCCAGGAAGCATCTGGCAAACAACGTGAGTGATGACCATTAGCAGAAACGACTGTGCGCGGTTTGCCAAGTATGCGGAAATCTAGTTTATTATGAAGGTGGGAGGCCAATGTATTTTAGCTTGTAAACTAACTTTTGATGTGAAACACGGCCGAATGCTTTCAAAAGTCTAAAAAATTACGTCAGTTGGACCAGACTTGTCCATAACACTTGCAAATTGTGAATTACTGCGGTTAGTTGTGGGACTGTAGAAAAGCCCTTCCTAAAGCCATGTTGAAATGAAGACAGAATGTTATCTGTTAAAAACGTGATTACGTGATTAGCAATAATATGTTCAAGCATCTTACAGCATGAAGAAGTCAGAGATATGGGGCTCTTTCCTTGCCCAGGGGGCGCTGCAAAAATGGTGCTAAAAAGCGCCCTCAATCCGAAACTGGGTAGTACCAAGCTCGGTCGTCTGCTTCGGGAAGCACGTTTACAATATGGACCCGCCACTTTCGGTTGTGTTGTACCACGGCTTGCAGCGAATATCGGGTGCCGAAGATTTTTCCATGGGTGGCATGCTGCGTAAAGGCAAGAAATTATGCAACGCCGAATACGTGTACGCCGTTCAAGAAATAAGCGGCGAAGTTTTAGCGCGGTGTCAATCGCAAGTGAAGCGAGTCACGCACGTATGAAGTTGAACTTCAGGTAAGGTTTGCACGCTGCTAGATTCAGGCGCACAAACGCGAGGAAATACTTTCTATAAATGAATTCACAGCAACGATAAGCAGACATGTGTACGGAACTGCTCGAGCGCACAACGGTACGCGCCGCGACGGCAGCGGTCTTTCAGCATGCCGCGGTGTACGAACTGCTCGAGCGCACGATCGTGCGCGCCGCGACGGCAGCGGTCTCTCGACATGCCGCGAAACGGCGGGCCTCCTGCAATCTTTCTTGACTGCATGCCGCTAGACAAGTAATTATGCCTGCGCTGTAGTAGCGGCCATCTGTCCCTCTAGCAATTGATAATTAACTGATGCAATGCATATAAGCTCGCAGTAACGTACGTACGTGCGAATCACGCTACAGCGCGAGCTCGTGCGCTGCTCACTTGATGTAGTTTTTAATGATAGCGCTCGAACAACGATGTGCTGTAATCAATACTACCTTGCTGTGCTGCCTCAACGTGTTGGCTTGAGGTCAAGGATGAGTACATTCAACTCTAACCTGTGCTGCTCGTAGTGGGGTAGTGAATTGTCACCGAATCAGCCCGACCATTTGTGGTCATTTGCACACACCTGGTCACTTCACCACTTCGCACCGGTCGAATTGTTAATTGTCGCTGTGGCCGGGTCTCGAATCGTGAATCACCAGCCATGCCTGCTGCTATGTCGGTCTTCCATTTCGCTTACCCAGCGCGACGAACTGCAGTTATCCAGCGCGCCCGACGCTCCACTTCGTGAGGCCTTGAAGGAAAACGGTAGAATCTAATGTTGGGATTCAGGCCTTCTTGTTCGTGGCAGCCCACGACGCAGCAGTAACGACGGTGATGCTTTTTCGAGGCTGAGCTAGGTCTCTCCGGATCGGCGTCGCCGATGTCTTCTGCTTCCAGCATTACGTCCCACGGCACACGGAGAGTCCGTTTTCGTATAACTATAGGCTGCGGCCAGCTCGCAGCCTGGTCGCCATGGTCTGTAGGAAGTGACGAGCCTTTTCGCACTCGAAACAGGGCAGAAAGAAGTGCGAATCGACGCAAAACGCGGGCTAGAAACGTGCTTCGCCACAGCCAGGGCTCAATACTATCCAAGCTGGTACTACCCAGATGACGCTTTTCGCCGCCACTAGGCGCCGCTACTATACCTCAAACTCCAGCGCAAGACGCCCATAACCTCCTTGGTCGAGCCTACCTTGCGAATTTTTTTTTATCTCGTCTTTCAACATAACCTTCAGGCGCCACACAGTACATATAATTTTTCATGTACACATCTCTTTCATGATTGATTGTACTAGACATTATAAGTAAATGTATTTTGTGCATCGCTTGGTTTCTTGTGTGTACTACGCAAGATTGACACAGACAAGTTACGTTACATGTTTCTCTACAGCACTAACTAAACCTTATTTTCACATCGCAGTTATTTTTACACCAGCTTAATCCTGTCAGCACATAGCTTTGTGGGCAAAAAAAAAAAGCAAAATTGCGCGTAGATATCGTCAAATAATTGCAACGAACGCGAAGAGCACGCGCAACACAAGGGAAACTAACCGCCGTGCGCGAGTGGCTGGCTACGGTAAAGGAGGCGTGACGGGTAAACGAAAATACAACAGCGAAAAAGAAAAACTTCCACACACAGGAGGTCGCAAACCTTATATACCAAGCATCGAAGCGCAAAAAAAAAAAATAGTGCGTATTTCAAACATACGCACGGCATATTAAATGTAAATTGAATTAGGCAACTTGGGGCATGTTCCCGTCGCCATACATTTACGTCTTGGACCTTTGACGAGTTAACGGCTATTTGTTATAAAGATGTGCAGATGCGATACCGATAAAAAAATCCTCATCAAGGCAAAGCACTTGGAAGTGCGCCGCGAGTAACACTATTTATGAACGCAAGCGTAGCTGAGTCTCAGCTCGTGTGACTCAATATGGCGGCGCCAGCGGGGTTGTCTCCACCCTGGACGGCGGCGCTGGGCATCGAGGCACCCTAGAGTTACTGTATATGCTCCCTATTGGTAGCATATACAGTAACTCTAAGGTACCCTAGAGCAGTCCAGACTTCAGCGCCGACGGCGGAAGTGGCGATAGACGCAAGAGGCAAATAAACAATGGCCTTCGAGACGGCACGACGCGCAATGTGAGCGAGCTCGGAGGCCATTTACAAAGCGAGCTTCCGGCGTTGTCTTCCGCGAGTGCCTCGTCCGCGTCCCAAACAGCCGATCGCTCGCGCGTGCTCCGGCCATTGCAAATGGTGCAGCATTTGTACGGTATCATAGATACTGATGTACTCTTTCCAGACAGGGACATGCAAGGAACGCCGAAGCGCACACCTAAGGCCCGTCCACGTTACCGGCACGCCAACTCGCCGTACGCGGGTCGCCGTTTGACGGCAGTTTGCTCGCGAGCGGCGAGATTTCCTTGCCGTAGACAGGATGGAACCGGTACCCATTTGTGCTGCAGCCGTACAGCGAAGTGGCCAATCAGTGACCGAGGAGTGGTCACCCTAGCACCGACGGCAGCCTCATCGCCGCAGATCGTTCGGCGGCGCAGATACCGTCGCTAGGCCTTCTCCGGCTTACTCGAAAGCTAAAGCTGACGGCGCTTCGGAATGAATCACCGCTCACAAGCCGCGATATTTTCTCACCGTTGTTGTCGCTCTTCGCTATAATTATACACAAACAAGACAATGCGCTGATATTAGCGGTGCCGTCGGCTGCGATTCGGGCACAACCGAGCCGGTCGTCTGCCGCCGGTAGCCGTGCACTGCAGCGGAGCTCGACAAGTATCGGAGCTCTCGTTCGTGTTTAACGTTCGACAGTGGGTATCGTTTTTCATACAATGTAGAATTTACGCGTCACGTTATCTAGCGGAAAGTATTTTGCTAGGAACAGAAGCTGCTGGTGATGCTATCCATGCTATGTGACTGGTGCTACATTCAGCACAGACAACCAGCACTAGAGCTACGGACAATTTTCTTAAGTTTTAAAACTACAAGAAGCCCTTGCTTAGTAAAAACAATTGTTCTGTTAGCGCAACATCTTGCAAAACTGACCGGCTAAATTCGGGGCCACAGATCTGGCCACATTGCGCCACGCTTGAAATACGTCGAAGCCGAGAGTTTCTTGTGGTTGAGAGCCGTCAATAAACCTCGTTGAGCGTCCACGCCGCGTGCCGCCGGCCGGCGCCGACGCCGAAAATCCGTCGGAAATCCGTTCCTTGTGGTTGGGCCTTTAGCTTGCACCACCAGAGGAAGCGTCAGGCGGACATTTCTCCTAAGGCGTACTATTTATTATTTTAAAGGACTCTCAATGCCATTGTGGTGCTACAAAGGCGAGTGGTGCATTAGTAGTACGTGCAATGTTGCAGATGGATACCTTTTAACGCAGCCTCATCCGGGCTGCTGGCGATGGATACGGGAGGTGATTTCTCTCTGATGCCTTCGGCACGAATTAATGAAAGTATAAGTTGGTGCGGCAGCTGGACACTTTTTACTTAAAAACAATTATCAAAACATGATGATATGATGGGATTCTGAACGAGCAAAAGAACACTGTGACAATATTTTGTCGAGCAGACTGGGCCATATTGTCTGCCTACTTGGTCACCTGTTAGCACCTCTAGTTTGTGGGGTCTCAAACGTGCTCTTGGGACAAAAGATGCTCACGTTGGTCCGTGCTCACGTTGGTTTCCACGGGAATTCAGGGCGCAGGCTCCTTTCCCAAGCGTATCACCCCTGAAGGAAGCCGAACGCCAGGCCGGGGTATGCTTGTACCCTGTTGAACCAGTGGGTGCCCGGCGGCGGTGGGAATCGAACCCACAGCCTCCCGCAGCCGAGGCGGGCGTTCTACCACTCCTCAAAAGTGCATTTATTGCACATTTCGTGCACGAATGCCAGCTAGCTGAATCACAATCAATAAAACGTGCCGATGGGTGCGGACGAATCGAGTCCGCGCGCTCTGCCGACCCCAAAGCCTAAGAGGAACAGGCTACTTCCTATTGCGCCCCAGTAACCCCACCGTTAGGTGGTGTCAGCCGCGCAACACTCGCGCCATCTCTCGTACTAATCAGCAACTTCACTGACCGCCGGCAGAGCCCAGCTACGCGGGCAAGCCGGATAACAGAAGATGCGATAGCCATGCGGTGAAAACAACACCAGGGGACGCGTGAGGCTCGAGCGTCCTCGCAAGTTTCACTGTTCCTGCAGCGCCCGCCAGCCTGAGCTTCTGTGGTAACATAGTTTGGTTCAGAAATCGAATAACCCTAAATATTTTTTTGTTCGTAGTGATTTGTGAGGAGATTCCTTTTAATGAAATTCTTATTCCATGCTTTTCATAAAACGGTGTTGCAGGACCCTTTAATTTGCCGGGTGTAAGTCCCCCCCTCCCCCCTTTTTTTTTGCCCTGGCAGCCGTCGATTCCATGGGCCCATCGCAGGAATGCTATTTGTAAAGTAACATAATCCTGTTTATGCAGACAGGCATGAGTGATGGTATTATCAGCTGGATCACAGCGCAAGCAGCGGCGAACGAAGGATGCCGCTAAAAGGACAGCCATATGACTACGGAAGTGCGGGAAATCGCACGCTGCAGGGGAAGCGCGCCCAGCGCGTGGCCTGAGGGGCCAAGAACTTAGGTCTGTTGCCATCTGTCGGAAGAAAGAATTCCCCACCACAGACTGGACTTAACGTCACAGAAGAAGGTCGTGTAGGCGCTTCTGCGCGTCTTGTGAGCCACCGGCCTATCTGAGCGACTGTGATTAGAACGCTCTTCCGGCGTGTGCGCTTTTCTCTCTTTCTCTCTCTGTTCTTTTATTGCGATGGAAATTAAATAGTAATAGATTAGTGCCGTCGACGACGACGGCAGTAATCTGCCGTCGTCGTCGCCGTCGCCGTGAGGTTCCGTATAGATTCCAAGGGCGATAAAATCGTCGCCGCGCGCGCATGCGCGAGCGAAAGCGCGCGGGCGACGCGCGCTATCACGGAGGATGAACTCCCCCGCGCGCTATCACGGAGAGCGAACGCACGGCGGAAAGCAAACGCGACCGTCGCGCGAAAGGCCGTGGGGGTATGGGAGGGAGGGAGGCGGGGCGACGCTGTGCTTCGGTACCAAAGGCGTATATTGCAACCGGGCGTTAGGGGAACTTGCCACTCAATCTCCCACGCGAAAGCAAGAAAGCGGGAAGGCAGCGCGGGAAGGAGGGGGGGGGGCAGCTTCTTCTCTGCCAACAACTTCTCCTCTGCACAACTCCTTGGCCGTGGCGGTGGCGGTCGCCCGCACCGTCTATAGGCCGTTTCACATAGCGCGATTGGGGCGAAAAAAATCGCTCTGTCGCGCACGTCGCAGAGCGATTTTCGCTGGCAGCTTTCACATGCGTCTTTGACCGCGCGATTTCCGTCGCAGCGACGCCCAAGGTTGCTCCCTGCTCACAAAGTATCCATGCCTGCATCGTTAAAGAAAAACAACATGAAAACTAGTCAAATATTACAATTTCATTACATACATTACATTACATTTTTTTGAAAATAGAATAGTAGATAATTTTTCAGCCTTTAAACGCGTTGAGACTGCGATCGCTTAGTTTGCGGCTAGTCAAAATGCTGCACAAACCGCATAAGCGTGCGGCGTGGTGGGTGGTTTTGTTTTGTACACTCTAGTTGTGTTGTTGCGGTACGATGGAAGCCACAACTCTTCTCCTGCAGGAGTATTTGCCTCTCCAAAAGAAGAAGCTACTATTAAGTGTGCAAGTGCCTGGTACAATTTGTAGCAATGAAGAGGTTGATGACGCGACGATCGTGAGGGTACGTGCCGTATGTTGAAGGCGGCGTCAGCTCCCGACCTGGATAGCATGCAGCTTCTCCGTTTAAATGAATTGTGCGAGCTGGAGAAAAAAATTGTTGAAGCTCCTGAGCCACAGGCGCTGGTGGGTACGCTCTGTTAAAACATCATTGAAACTGGTGCGCGACATTGCTCCGCTGAGCTTCCAACACGCGGTAAAACAGGAAAGTGCCTATTTCGACGGCGCTTGCTGTTACGTCACGTTGCTCCGCCCACATAGCGCCGATCGCTGCGACTCAGCGACGGAAATTCCAACATGTTGGAATCCCGTCGCGGAGAGCCTGCGACGTCGCGGCGGTCGCTGAGCGACGGTATTCGCTGTGTCGCTGTGTGAAAATCGCGCCATGTGAAACGGCCTTATCTCCACACGGCTCTGACCTTTGTATGCGCTGTGCATTCGCCGCTCAGTTTCCGTTGAAGCTGACACCGCGCGAACCTTCGCCCGCTGCGGCGGCTGCGCTTGCTGCCAGCGTTTTGACAATCGTTGTCTGCGGTCATTCACTGTGATCTATTCATGTTTGCTTGTGCGCGCTGACACCACGCTTGTTAATTCAGTTAGTAAGCGAATTTGTCCAAGTTTATGCCGCCGATTAAACTACTATCCCTACTCCGAATAGCTCTCTGCTAATTTGCTATCGCAATTGATACTTCGCCTTTCGGGCGAAACTGCGACTATTTTCTAACCCATATTTCCCTACCCCAGTGCAGGGTAGCAAACCGGATTCTAAACTCTGGTTAATCTCTCTACCTTCCTCACCATCTCTCTGTTGCCATAACAAGAACCGAGGGCTGTAGCATAATGAACAAAATACATTGCAATGTATTAGAGAACGAGTACTAATGATTTGAAAGCATTACCACAATACCATGCTGTTGTCACGCGTATTTGCTATGTGATGACATATAAGTGCTGGAATGCCTGCATTATCAACTATTGCTGTCATTTTGGCGATCAACTGAACATGCTCTGTGTCATGCGAGCTTACAGAGATGAAAAACGCACATAGCCCTGGAATAATGAGAGTTTTTCTCTTCCGAATGTGGCTCACAGTTAGGTGCGTGCGAATGCTGGAAATTTCGAAAACAAATAGAATAGTATTCTATTCTTCGTGATGCAATTCGTTTTCGATTCAAGAATTTGCTATCCGAAGTTGTCGAATATTTGTTTCGTTGGAATGTAAGGGGATAACCACATTTATTGAGTCTCGTGGGAGAAAGAGCGACGCGAGTCGAGTCTGTTCAGAATGATTGTTCTGCAGTAAAACCGCAGCTAATGCACAGAGGCACCAGTTCCTGCGTGAATGCGCGGGGCAGATAATTTCTGTTTCATAATTTCCCAATACTTAACAAGAATGCCTCGCTTTTAGGCGCTCTATATACGAATTTATTTCCACCGTTTAGGCAAAGTAATTTGTTATTTGGCCAGTCTCACCACTTTTGCATCTTTTGAAGACAATGTGCTGTAGTACCACACTTCTTTTCTTAAACGAACACAACACTACGTGTATCTGGTGACGTGCTTTCCCCTTGTTTCATTACTGCCATTATCATAGTGCGCATCATAGCTGACATTCGCTCGTGACGGCGTTGGCACGCCTCGACGACCGGCCGCTTTCTGAGCCGACGATATTAGAGTGCCGGCTGATGCGGTCTTCACACCAGAAGGCGATGAGAGCGCTACTGAGGTTCCCCCGGACAAGCGACCTGCTTGAACGACTGTGGCACTCCTGGGTTCCTTTTAAGTGCGAATGCACTTCTTAAGCGATGATGATGATAAGTGGTTCTTGAGGGAAAGGGAAAGGTTGGCGCTATCTTCTGCAGCCCTTGAGGGAGCACGGCTCAGCGCCAAACGACCCCGAAAACTCCGCCGGCATCCGCGCTCCTCCTCCTCTCCCCTAGCAACGGCGCGAGGAGCGGAGAGGAGCGTCTGTAGCAACGGCGCAGCGACGTCACGCCCCACGTGACTGCGCGCGCTCCGCCCTCCGCTCCGTGGCTGCGCGCCGTGACGTCACGGCGCGTTGTACAGCTGGCGCCTCCACGCCGTGGCTGCGCGCGCCGCGCCGGCTCCTCGCACCCTCTCCGCGCCGTGACGTCACGGCGCCATGCAGCTGGTGTGTCTCTCCCCCCCATTAGGTTTGCACTCACACTCGGCCGCCGCCTCTCCCCTCGCGCTGACAGCTCCCTCCTCGCCCGGTAACAGCCCCTCGTGTGCGTACTCTACCCACCGCTCACCCCCTCTCCAACCGCCTGGCGTGTTTCGCTCCGCCGTCACGTGTTGTGTGTGTGGCGCCGGCGCGTCAGTCGTGCTCTCTCGCTGCCGTCTCCTTCGCTCGGCTCTGCAGTTTAGTCGCGCGCGCCCCCTCATAGCATCACCCCGTGCTTCGCACTTCCTCATACTCCCCTTCGGGGAAATGCGGGTTTTTTGTGAGTACGCGTTTTATTGCGATAGCAATTATATGGACACTTCAACCGGATTTCTGCCGTCGGCGTCGCCGTGAGGTTCCGTATAGATAAAATCTTCGCCGCGCGCCGTATGCCCCAGCGGAAGCGTGCGGGGACGCGCGCTATCACGGAGAGCGAACGCACTCAATCTCCCACGCGCAAGCAAGGAAGCGGAAAGCCAGCGCCGGAGGGAGCCGGAGGGGGGGGGGGGGGCAGCTTATCTCTCCCACGCGCAAGCAAGGAAGCGGAAAGCCAGCGCCGGAGGGAGCGGGGGGGGGGGGGGGGGGGGGCAGCGTATGCGCTTGCTGCCAGCGTTTTGACAGTCGTTTTCTGCAGTCATTCAGTGTGATCTATTCATGTTTGTGCGCGCTCACACCACGCTTGTTCATTCAGTTAGTAATAGTCGGGCCACATTTTCCAACGCACGCTACACATGCAATGCTGCCCGGATCGGCAGTGCAGCACTACAGGTGTGTCCCTTCGCACGCGCTGCCCACGGTAAGCGCTTCTCATCAACACCACCGTTTCACACGCGCCTTCTCGTGGTCATCGAGTCTCTCTTCATGTCGGTCTACTTACGCCGCAGCACACCTGCTTACTTAATCAGCTCATGTTTACTACAATTCATATTGCTACCAAGGCCGCTCACCTTACTTCGTATGACATTGCTGTGTTGCTATCGCATTCATTGCTTCGCCCTTAGGGCGAAACTGTGACATTTTTTTTACTTTGATCTCCCTCTCTTTCTATGTGTGTGCATTTTTCTTTATCTTTGTGTCTCCTCTTACCCCTTCCCCAGTGCACGGTAGCAAACTGTATATCAACCTTCCGGTTAACCTCCCTGCCTTTCGCATTTCATTTATATCTCTCTATAGCTGACAGCAGCAGTTTAAGAAATACAAGCTCCTCAGTTGGCCGGACTTCCATTTCTGAACGCCATTACATGCACGTATCAAATAATGTAAGTAAGCCTTTTTTTTAACCGAATGACTTCCCCACAAACTCAATATTACAGTTTGTTTAGATATGGGAAAATATTCGGCATTCGATTCAATATTCCAAGGTAGTTTTTCTCGAATATTCGTATTCGATACGATTAAAAAAAATTTGGCTATTTGGGCACCTCTACCCACGATGTATGTAACGCGATGCACACCTTAAACCGTGATAGATGTACTATCGTGAGCGATATGAGCTCGAACACGCGAGCGCGTGGAGAATAGCCTTGAACCCTACATCGGCCGATTTGCAGCGGCCGCTTTTGGAAACAAATTGGAAAGGGCGCCGCGCTTCCGCTGGCTGTTCACACTCCCGCCTCGATATCATTGCTGCAAAACGGTAGCTTGTAGCATGTCACTGGCCGCTAGCGGTGATATCAATTCACATCAACGCGCACAGCTACATCAAATGACCAATCAGGCTATGCAGCTGCTGAGATATCGGCTGTGACGTAGACTGCCATAATGCACAGGTCATGCTTGTATTAAATCTAGACGGTGTTGGCTGAGCGTTCGGATACGACACTTTTATCATTTTTTGTACGCTAGCGAAGCGGGAGTGCCAACAGTTAGTGGAAGAGCGCCCCTCCTTTCCCCTCCGGTTTCGGCAGCGCCATGCACGTATGACGCTATCTAGGTTTTGAGGCTATTTTCCACGCGCTCCCGTGTTCGAGCTCATATTGCTCACGATAGTACGTGCATCGAGGTTCGCTGGAATGAAGAACACGCAAAAAACCCTTGAACCCAGCTGCTAACCAGCAGGCCGATTCTGCGTCGGATCAGGATTCTTCTTCCGCGCGTCTCCATGATTAACCCGCTAGAGAGCTCCATATCTACAGAAACTTATTACACTGGCAGGGCACACACGTTGTTGTCTTGCGGTGGGTTCAGCGCCTTCTGGTCGTCTTAGTAGGGCAGATGAATATTTGCTCTTAGGCGGGCACCGGGGCAGCATGGCTGTTTCACCTGCTGCAAATTGTATTTTGAACTTGCGACATGTTCTGGAAAACGTGACGTGGCGCTGCTGTTCTCTCGCAGCGATCGGAAGCAAATGCAGGAGAACAAGTTATCGAACTCGATACGGAGTTACCTGAATTCGTCATCGCAAGTCATCTTATCTAAGGCAGTCTTGATTACAGTATTTAATGCAACCACCATCGCTTGTTAAACTACAAGAAATACGACTAAAACACTGCTTGAATTCATATGCAGTAGAGGCGTCGCAGAACTCATATAACACTCCATGACTCATAGTAAGCCTGCTTCGAAAACTTAAAAAAAACCAAAACAAAACAAAATAAGCAACAGATCCAACGAGTTGGAATCTATATACAGCGAAGCTTTGTTGAGTACATAAAGAGTCGAAACACGAGTTTGTGTTTATTGAATGTCCGCACAAAGTGACACGGAAGGATTTATTCAGGCGTTGTAGAGAGGCTAATGAAATGCCGCTGCCGCGGGAGCGCGAAGGCGAGCTTTTTGGTTGTTTTTTTTCCCGCACTGCCACCGCTGCCGCGGATGCGCGGAGGCGAGCGCTATCTGGTGGCGGTGCAAGGAACCCAGCGGCGGTGATGTCGCGCGCCTCCTCCGTTGTGATTGGTTCCTATTCATTTAGAGAACAGCTACACAGCACCCATGATCACGAGAACACGGCGAGGTTCGCAAAGAAAAGCTTCGCTTTTCAAAGAGAAAAAAGAACACGCCAGTTCAACAGGGTAGACCAGCCATGGTAGCTCAGTCAGCTAAGGCGTTGCGCTGCTGAGCATGAGATCGCGGGATCGAATCCCGCCCGCGGCGGCCGCATTTCGAAGGAGGCGAAATGCAAAAACGCCCGTGTGCTTGCGTTGTAGTGCACGGTAAAGAACTCCAGGCGGTCAAAACTAATCCGGAGCCCTCCACTACGGCGCGCCTCATAATGAGAACTGGTTTTGGCACGTAAAACCCCAGAAAGAAGAAGTTTAACAGGGTAGCTGCCTGACGCCTTCACTAACATTCTTCGTGGTGTGATTTAGTACGAAATTCTTGCACTTGCTGTGCTGTATATGTAGGTCCACGGCCGCTGGACAAAAAAAAAAAGGTGCGGCCTGCCGCGTCGGGCGCGCTGCTATGGGAGCGAACGTGACGGCCGTAGTTGAATTGTCGGCCGCTTGGCTGGGCCGAACGGCGCTAGCTGAGGGGGATGGAACGCATCGGCTTGCACGCGCGACGGCGTTCCAAGCGCGTTCCTGACGCATTTGCTATGCCGATGCCTGACAACAGCCCCCGGCCTGTGGCGCCGCGGCGGATCACACCGTTTTCGATGCACGCGGCAGGCCGCACTTTTTTTTTATCCAGCGGCCGTGGTAGGTCCATGATCGTACATGGTACCCCGGCAGACGGGCCAACCAACTGAAACAGCTAGTTGGTTGCTGCATGTTGCCACAGAGGGGCCCGCCAGAAGCTGTATTTCATGGTGCTCTAATGAAGGCTGCCGATTAATGAGTGCCGTACAGGGTCGTGTACTCTAATAGCGGGAGCACCTCAGCAATGTTGTTCGGTGTTGAGTGTGAACAAACAGAAACACCATAGCGGAAAAGAGTTAACAATACAAAGGCGTTTATTGGACAGGGCCTGTGCACCAGCGATGCAAAACAACACATACGACAATGATATCTTCGAGCACGGTCGGCGATCGTCGAATCGAATTCGGATATTTATACGTGTCATCGTACTTTCCATGAGAAGCCGGCGGTGCTCGAGACGGCTCGAGAATACTGTACAGCATTTGCGAAATGCGTACGGTCAAATTGTGATGGACCCATCTCACTATCGAATTGACAACGCTAAAAAATATTCCGATACAGAAACAGCGTTTGTGCGACAGCGATAACACGATAATAGTACGTAATTCTTCAATGAAAGCGATCAGTCGCCAAAAGTGAAAAAAAAAAGAAGAAAAAAGGGGCAGTAGCCCCTCCCCTGTCGAGAAAATGGGGGTAAGCGAAGCTTGTCGTGTGTTTCTTCGGTTTTCCTCCGAATTAATTACACTGACGAGTACCACGTTGTGCTCGAGCCATAACCGGTCATACACGTACTGCAGCTGGCTCCGAAGTTCCGTTTGAGAAACTCGCGTTGAAACATGGCGGTCGCACAGGGGAAGTTGGCGCTAGCGTTGCCGAGGCGTGCACCACCGTTGTCGGGTTTCTGGAGGGCAAGACGACGCTGACGTTTGGCCTCAACATCACGCTCCCTCAACTCGGGGTCCGTGGCTATTCGCTGACGTTTCGCCTGGGCTTCGGAAGCCTTCACGCTAGAATCAGCACGTCGACGATGAGCCCTTTCCCAAGCGCGTTCATTCTGGATTGATTTCCACCAAATTGCTTCAAAATTAAACCTGTCCGTTACGTAAGACAATCAATGGCTCATACCCCCGTAAACGCGGCCTCTCCATTAAGATGACAGAAGAGAAGTGAAATTCTACGCTGGAATGATTATCGGCAACGCAGCCAGCTGTGGAAGCAGACGAAGACGACGAACGCCGGAGCAGTGGCACAAGCGCGTGCCGAACACGAGCCAACGAGCCAGCTGCGGAAGAAGACGATGCTCGAGCAGCTCTGAGAGCAGCTGGCTTTTTTAGCGTTACGTCGCCGGCGCAGGCTAGCGTATACAAGCTTCGCTTAAAAAAAAAAAAATAAAAAGACGCACGCGCATTCAGTCCGATACAACCTAAACAAGTTTAAGAAAATGCGAGCTTTATGGCAGGCCTACATTCCTCCAGGCCTTCATTCTATAACTTTAAGCGTCTATGCGCGTTTGGATACAAATGATGATTTTACCATGACAGGCGAGTACCTTGTACGCATGGCCATGAACACTGAGCTCCTATTATGCCATAAAACACAGTGCTGTCACCAGAGGGCATGGTCTAGGTATAACTGAGAGCATGGTCAGAGTTATTTATGATCGAACTAAATCGTGGTTGTGGCAAAAAAAAAAAAAAAGAATGAAGGGATGTCTTATCGGATCACGAAAGACTTAGTAAGAAAAACCACTTTACTAAAAGTGGCGAAGAATTTGACCCATATTAAAAATAAATTATGGGTGTGGGTATAGCGGCCGCATTTTTACAATCCTTCTTTAACCGCCACTTTTACAGTGGCGGTTAAACCACTGTCACGCGCTAGGCTGCGCAACTGGCTATGCAAGAACAGCCCAGGAGCGCAAGTTTTAGCTTTTTCAGGCTCCGAAGGATGAGCACCAAAGGCTTCCTCATATTGGCAAAACCTTTAGCGCAATTCAAAAAAGACAGGGACGTGACAGAGACACATGATAGCACTGTCCTGTGTCTCTGTCACGTCCCTGTGTTTTTTTAATTGCGCTAAAGGCTTTGCCAGTATGAGGAAACCGTACCAACTATCCCAAGAATCAGCCTTGTTGAACCAAAGGCTTGTCTCGCAGCGAAATCTTCACAGGCTTGGCAAGCCGCTGTACCCTGTTGAGCTGTTTGTGAACTGCACTTCGAGCCGCACTTTATCTTGAGGCATTATGTCCACATGATCGTTGAATCTGAAGTTACAATTCCGAGCGGGACCCCAACGCTTGCTCCTAACGCTTGCTCCACTTTTATATTAAAGGGTAAACAACTCTCACCCGCCGTGGTTCCTTAATGGTTACGGTGTTCGGCTGCTGAGCACGAGGTCGCGGGATCGAATCCCGGCCACGGCGGCCGCATTTCGATGGGGCCAAATGCAGAAAACACCCGGTGTACTTGGATTTGGGTGCACCTTAAAGAACCCCAGGTAGTCCAAATTAATCCGGAGTTCCCCACTACGGCGTGTCTCATAATCAGATGGTCGTTTTGGCACGTATAACCTCATATACTATATTATTGTTAAACAAGTCTCGTGATGAAGCGCGGAGAAAGTCGCACCAACACTTGAAGCTTAGTCGTTTATGAGGGTAATTATACCAAGCCGTTGGACAGTGGTCGACTGAAAAGCGAGCATATTGTGTAAATAAAAGTGCATTGGTGTTCACACAACCTTGTTGTTTATTAATTGTTCATAACTCTACCAGCAAATACACGTAAAGTGCCTCGAGCGGCCAGTCGCGCGGCAATTTTGCGTGTGTTCGCGGGCCTCTACCACGCTCGGAGAAAAAAAAAAACTTTTATGTAGCACGTATTGAGCAACAGAAACTTGTCTCGGGAGTTTTTCATGTTGCTCTTCAATTTTCTCATTGACACTTTTTATCTCATTGTTATATTTGAGAAGTTGATTAATTCAGACTAATTATGTAATTAGGCGGAATGCAAGAAAAATAATCTGGGTATCTCCAGGTGACGGCTAACAACATTACATTGGTTCTGTCGCGCTTCGAGGCACCTGCATATTTTAAAACATTGGTGCATGATAGTTCGAACACCCTGCATATTGCAGTCGGCTATCCAGCTCAGCCGCTCTCGAAAATCGCGGTAAGCTTTCGCAAATACTCATTTTACGCTTTGCATGTTCGTATAAAAATCAGTTTCGATATTAAGCCAGACAAACTGCAGCGAATACCACTGCGAAATGTGAAGTATTGCGGCTATGTCTCTATATACCAGACGATTCCACAACTACAACACGCGCAAGCGACAGTATTTAAATTTTTCCATATGCATAACAAAGCTGCAAAGAATAAAAACCAGAAGCAAAAACATTTGTTCCTTGCTAGTCGTGCATTACTTCGTGGCGGTAAACTTCACCCGCCGAAAACGCCGGACGAAGTGGTTGTTCTAACAGCCCGACGGCCCGAAAGCTGACGCGCTTTCAAGTGCGGCCGACTACAGCGCCGCCGCATCTTTCTTCCCCTCGAGGCCCTCGCCAGCGGAGGCGGTCGTGCCACTAGAAGATA
This sequence comes from Dermacentor silvarum, assembly GCF_013339745.2. NCBI lineage: Eukaryota > Metazoa > Arthropoda > Arachnida > Ixodida > Ixodidae > Dermacentor > Dermacentor silvarum. Next base: position 33,948 of record NW_023606231.1, read on the forward strand.
TTGTAGTTCACTATAGCGCTGCTGCGGAGGTTAGGCAAGGCGTCGCCAGGTGGCTCTGTGGCGGGAGCGGCGGCGGGGCGAGGAGGTGGCGCTCCGTTGCTAGGCGACGCCCGTGACGTCATCGCCAGGCGGAGGAGTTTGTCTGCGTACACCACCGGACCAAAGGTGCCAAATGCGTTAATGATACCTGCACATCTTTGTATCCTTGCAGGATGCAATCTCTGGATAGGTTTGCTATGTGTTCGCCAGTGAGTGGTCAGCATGGCGGTTCTTCTTGAAGTAGATGTGCTTGACATTGTGATAGTCACACACATATGTGGGAAACATTTATTCGACTTATTGCGGTCGTTAAACAATCGAGATGCAGTGAGACAGTTAACAATGAGTTGACGCATTTGCACAGACAGGAGATGGCATGAGGGTGTACCAATATGGTGGACAAGGTGCGACTCGAAGAATTGTGTTCCTCTCTATTTTTCAACGTTGTCACCGTTCAGTGGCGCACCGACGGGGGGGGAGTCGGGATGTTGTAACCCCCCCCCCCCCTACGTGTTCAGCCCCACCAGTCCAACGTGTAGCTTCAGTGCTCTGTTCACATTGCCATTACAATTCAGGAGGTGGCTTGAGGTCGAATTTTCCTCATTAACAAAAAACACTCGATAACTGTCTCGTATTTATTCATTCACTCTTAATTAAATTACTTTGAGTACGACGCTGAAACATCGTAATCATCCTTGGTGTCATTATGTTATCAGACTTAGTAGGCATTTTATTTGGTGTTGGATTCCTCCGGCTAAAGCAAGGAAGTTGCATATTATGCAAAGTGCTTGCTTCCCCCCCCCCCCCACACACACACACACAAATTCAACCCCCCCCCCCCCCCCCCTGGCAGATATCCTGGGTGCGCTACTGTCACGGTTGAACAACGTCAGCGAGTATTGGCTGACAGTGTCATATTCACGTGTGAAGCCTGCCGTCATCCAGGCCGTCATGCCTGCGTTTAGGTTTCCACCTGTACGCCTTATATTTTAGTCACAACTGCAAAGCGCTGCCAACAGACTAATATTGAAAAAAAAAAAAAAACAGAGTGTATGCATGGTGTACAACGGGCACTATTTTACCATTAACGGAGAAGTATTAAAATATTACCCGTACTAGTGAAATGTGAAAAGGTACCACGTGTGATCTTAGTTAAACTAAATTATGGGGTTTCACGTGCCATAACTTTGATCTGATTATCAAATCAGATCAACAAATATCATAACGGGATAAAATTGTCTCATTAGTTCTGTCAAAACGAAGCTCGTAATTGTTCTCGCTTCTCTAGGACGGCAGGCGTTGGGCGCGTGAAAGGAACGACAAAGAACAAAAGTTCCGGGAGTGCCCCCTTGGCATGTATTTGACTAGCGCAATATCTCTACGTACCGAGCATCAAGCTTAAAGATCAGCGAAGACAATGGACACAGTTCCTTGCTTCTTGCGTAGCAAATAGTTCATTCACGGCTGTTGAGGCTGCCGATTTCACAATACACAATTCAATGTGCAAGTGCACATCTACTTATGGAGAACATAGTTCATGTGGAGGCTCGTTGGTGATTCCAATGATGAAGACAACACCGGTGAAGCAAATGACTCGGAGATGTGTCACTGTTCGCCATTTGGTCTTTAGACGACAAAGGTTGTTGGTCGAGGAACGACGCAAGGAACAACGCAAATGAAAAAAAAAAAAAAAAAAGACAAGCTAGGAGCTTCAACGCAAAATACAACGCCAAGTTCGCGGTGCCGTGAATGCGAACTGTGAATGAAAAGCGTTCCGGGCCCGCTGTCGCTAGAGGCGTTAGAGCACTATACCAGGAGTCCGAAGTTGTAATACGGACGAACAACGCAGGCGGACATATGCTATGTATGGTAATGAGAACAGATGAAAGAAATATGATCAGATTACGGAGTATAAATGCAAGTTTTTTGCACTTCTTAGCACGAAATGCTCCAAGCCGATGCCAGTTTGGCTTTAGGTCCTATTCTTTCGTGTGCAGACGCGGACGGACCGTCATTTTCACAAAAACAAGAGGACAGACCTAAGCATATTTAAGTTTGTAAGTCAACACAACAAATGCAACGATTAATGACATGCCCTTCAGAAAGACTTGACATCTGAGCACTGAGATTTACTGAAAGCGCATGCGTATGCTGAGTTGCCACATATGAGCTCGAAAAAGAAGATGAAATGGTCGAAGCAGAGCGCTGGACTTTCTATTCGGTACATATCTATCCGGAATATTTATCGGGTACACACCCACTTCCTTTATTTTTTATATTACCAAACTATAATAAAACCAGGGATATCCCGAATATATGTACGACGTGCAATGGCTGCGAGGATGCTTAAAACGATTAAAATTATTTGTAAGAACGTTATTAATTGCAACAAATAACAAAATGGAACAGCTTAGCAATCACATAACCTGTACGCGCCCTGGCCTTTGTATATTTTATTCAATGTGCTCTAAGTAGGAGTTAAACTGGCGAGAAGCTATCGAAACAGTCATACTCTCAACAATACTGAATACTGTTTTCTTAAACACAATGGCTATTCGGCACTTTACCACATTATATAGCGCCAACAAAGCCTTTCCAATGGCATCGTTTGACACTGGCACCTTTCTGTGCATTTCCCAGCGCTGGAACAAGATGCTGAACTCTATAAATACGGTCAGCCATGTGATTACTGTAAACCAGAAAAGGCCTTAATTTCTGCTGCGTTTTTCGCAGCTTTTTTTTTTTTTCTTTCTAGTGGTAGTGGTGGGGCTAATACACACGCCTTGTATTGCCTATTATTTTCATGTCGCACTGGCAGAAGCGCGGTACTACAACATATCGCGTATAAAGACGAGCAGCGGTGTTGCAACTTCGAGTTTGGTCTTCCACGCGTCCTCTAATTCGGTCGCCATACTTCATCACTGCGATAGCGGACACTGCTTCAGTCCACAGGCGGATCATCATAGTCTGCCTTTGTGCACAGTGTTCAACACAACCTTGCCGGTGGCGCAGGTATTTCTTTTTGTGACGAGGGCCGCAGCGTTATTCATCGCTTTCCCTTCCTATAGGACGGACTACAGCTTCTGTGCGTCGTGGCCCAAACTTTCTCGTAGGCTAGCGTTCGCCCTCTGGCCTTTGTGACCAGAACTTCAAAAACGTACGTCGTGTCCGGCTGTAGCTTTCTAATCTTCTGCATAATGACGTTCTGGAAGCGGTGCTTGCTGAAGCGGTGGTAGCGGCGACAGCTAACCTTGCCGCTCTTCTCCGCCAACTTGGTCTCATCGCAGAAGTCCTGCGGTCTGGCGAACACGCCCGAATAGCTTCCCCGAACCTCTTGCTTGAAGATGCAGTAGCGAACTTTCTCATCCAGGGCAGCCTTCCATGCCAGAGTGACCGAGTTGCAGGTGGTCAACGAGCCCATTACTTTGACGCCACTGTCATCGGGCAGTGTGGGGAACGGGAACTTGTGGTACTTCTTGCTAACGAGAAGGTGAACTCTGCGTAACTGGGGCACGGTCGACGATATCTTAATAACGTACGTTCCGTTCGATGGGTGGTTCAGGGTCAGCGTCCTGGTGTCCATTACTTCTGCGGTAAGCACCTTGGCTTTGCGCAATGTGACCGAGAGCTGTATCGGACCAGGGCCCGAGCAAGACTGCACGAACATCCACATAGTTGGCACGTTGGCATTCACCGAGTATTTGGCCACGTGTACAAAGTTATCCCTCTGGTCGAGCACAATGCGGACGAGCTGGTTGTCCTGGATTCGCTGGTTCCCCACGCTTCTGGCGACCACGCTGGTGCCCGGGTAAGCCGTACTTGAGTTAGTTTTTGCGTTGATCGCGAACACATCGATGTAGTATCTCTGGTCGACTTCGAGGTCCGCAAAGCTGTGCCAAGTCCTGCGGCCGACACACTCAAAGACGACGTCGCGCTGTGGCCGGACGGCGCGCTGCATCTCGCGCGACCTGAGTGCTAGTTTGCGGCGAGCCGCCTTTTCCCACCAAAAGCCGAAGCCCGAGTCAGGGTGCGGCGGGCTGGGTACGTCGCCTCGCAGGGCGCTGTCCACGGCGCACTTGGTGTGAAAGTTCTCCTTGCGGTTGGCGGCCACACAGTACTGTACGTCCTGGTGCGCTGAGCTCTCGGACGGGCTTGGCTTCCACGTGAATAGCACACGGCCGTTGCGTACCTGCGAACATCGGCACAGTCATTGTTTTGTTGTCAGGCTAAGTTGAGTTGGCTTAGTGATTGAAATGTGTGCCACTCAGAAGTAAGGAGAGTGAGAGAGTGAACCAATAAAGGTATAAATATATTCATGAATATGCACTATCAAATGATATTTTCGTAGAGTTTTCCTTTAACCTCATATAGTATACTGGCACGAAAACACTGCATACAATCCAGGGCACTGTGTAATTAGGCACAGCGAAGTGCGAATTAATGAAACAGAAACACACCAACAGCTCTTTTCATTCCTGTTTAGGCTAAAACACACGATGTGCAAATAAACAGCGATGTGCGGTACGTCATGCATATGTAGAGGGAAGTCAGCGTATTCACCTGGAGCACTTCCACCTTAGGTTTGATGGGCAGCAGCGGGAACGGGTAGTGGGCGTCGGCGTCCGAGGTACCGTACACACGCACTCTGGTGTCGGCTGAGTCCGAGTCGAACTCCAGCATGTAGACTCCTCTGGGTGCATCGCGTCTCGAGAAGCTGAGCCGGCCCCGGCCATAGAACGAACCGCCGACAACTGGCTCTGTCGACGCTCCGTCGTCTCGGTACAGTAGTGCCGATGGGTCCCGTGACTCTGCGCCAAGAAGTGACACCGCGCTCAGACTGCTGCCGGCATGGTAAGAATGGAGGTGCAATATTTTCTGAAGTTTATATCGCAGAAATGACACAGCTATCGTAAAGGAAATACTTGCGGGCATAAAAAAGAAAAAGAGAGAGAGAGAGAGAGAGCTGTAACATGAAAGGGGGTTAGCACAGGGATATGGTGCAGAAGTTGAAAGCACCTGCATCCAGCTATCCCATTTCACTTGTGGGTATACACGGGAATAAAACACACAGTTAGCATGCCACACATGCTAAAGCTGGGAAGATGTAAACAAAGAGATGCCGTGAATGATTCCAATGGAAAAATAAAACAGGAAAAGAAACAGAGTAATTGCGAAAGGCCGCAGGGGAAGAGCACAGTCACACTGATGCTCTATCGCTGAAGCAACAGGGTGAGCGTGGCCTAAGGAACATAGTAAGAAGAAAAGAAGTGCTCACAGCCACAGAAATCTCAAGCTGATTATTGACATTTGTGTGTCTTCTTCAATTTTATTTTTCCCTTGTAATCATTCACGACATCCTTTTGTTTACATCTTGGCATATTTAGCATACGTTGCACGCAGCTATGTGTTAAAAATGAAGCCGTCAATTAACACAATGTAGCTGGTAGAACGAACCAGCAAAGCACTAAGGCCGCTGTCACAGAATGAATAGCCAATAAATTTGTTCTACAATATGCACAGATAGGCCCAATATGCGCTGAGATTTCACCTACTGCTGTGCAAAAAGGCGTAAGGGCTTAACTTCCTCAGTGATTTGAGTTGTGAAAACGAAGACTTGTTCCCTGCCCCCACATCACCTATCAAAAGCCTATAAATATTCTCAGGGTGGAGCATCACAGCAAAACACTCATCGGGACCAGGGTACAAAAATGTGCGAAGAAATCGCTCAGCTAAGACGAGAGGGAGAAGGCAGACAACCGCTGCACTTGTCTTTCTATCTCGAGCATCTCCTGCGTCGCTCGCACGCATCAGCCCGCCTTCGACGTGAAGCGCTACTTAGGGCGCCAGGATGGCGGTTCGACTAGTCATAAAGCGGTGCACGGAACGTCGACTCTTGAAGACCGGGTGACGTATATCTTTAGAATGCTTTGCTATAACGATCCCCTGTCTCTTGCGAGCAGACCCGTCTCTGGTACACTGGCTTTCATTGTACTTTTACACGCGTCACGATGCTCAGAATGGTTTGACCAGATAACGACGAACTGTCACATAAGATTCGGTTACGCGAGCGGGTCGAGTCAAAAATCGAAGCGACCCAGCCCGACCACGCTTTCATGCATCTTCTCAAAGGATTGGTCGAGTCAACCCACCCCTTGCAGGAATGTTGACCGAACTCGCCTCGCCGGCTCGCTCAACCTGTACCCGAAAGCTTTCCACGAGCCGGCGACCGGTTTTCGGCCCTTCATCTCGACTTGAGCCGATTCTATCGAGTTCGTGTAAACGTAGCTATAGATATCCTGAGTCATCTCGACACGCATACACTATACCACTGGCAAAGGCGAACTCTGCGTAGCGGCAGCGTCAACTGGCACTGTAGCTGCGTGGTTACTTTCGCAGTTACTCTGAACCGTTTACATCTAGCCCAGAGTTGCAGTTCATAACTCTACTTTTGACGTTTGCAATATATCGCTTTCGTACACCTGACGTAATGTAATGCTGTGTTTCGTCTTTTCCATATTTTTATTTTGTGGAAGAGGTGTGGCGTTCTATATAGCATTGCCTCTCCTCTCACAGCCTTGTTTTCACGTTCATCTTTTCCTGTCACTTTACCTCCCCCTCCACTCTCTCCCTAGCGTAGGGTAGCAAACCGAATCTTCCCATCTGGTTAACTTCCCTGCCTTTGCCCTTTCTTCTGCCTGTCTCTCTCTCTCTTTCATCTTCATGATCACTAGAAGTACCTCACCAATTTTCTTAAACGGCAGGCGCATTGATTGCAAACTATTATAGGGCGCCTTTTTCGCAAATGCAAGGAGCAATTTTAGGCGGCTGAACTCTCGGTTACGCGAGGCCATGCGGTCCAGGGCACACAGTCACCATGGCCTACTCTAAGCGCAGCAATGGAGCACTTAGCTCAACTATAGTCAGAAGCTACAGATCGAGAACGAGACGCGTCCCGTCAATGATCCTGACTGCAGCTGCGTCTAGGCCGCCGCGTCGTCGCCAGCCGCTCTTCTCGAGCTTCAAGGGCAAGGCTCGCAGTTCGCGTCGCAACCATAATGACGCCGGTGACCGGACGCTGACAAACGCCAAGCTGACGGGAAGTGCGTCGGGGAGGACGCATTTTTCTTCGCCGTACGCGCCTCGTCTCGGCAGTTCCCTGCAGCTCTGTTGGAGCCGAGCCAGGCGCACCCGAGAGGGCCTCCCCGCGGTACGAAATGTAGCGCTGCGCTTGAATGGCTCCCCGGTCGTCGAATCACGGCTTGCCCGGTGCACGCGAAGTGACACACGGGACACTAAGCACTCCGACTGTCAGTGAGTCCTCTCGGAAGGAAGGAAAACCGCACGCGTGACTCGCAAGCAAATGCCAGGGTTAGTGACGGCGTTTGAACGTCTCGATGGCCCTGATTGGATCGTTTGGGGGCCACACGCTAGCTTTTCCGGCTTGCTGCGCGGAAGTGCCGAGGCGGAGTCGCAGTGGCCGCGCGTGACGGCTAAAAGATACGGCCGCGTGGCGCAGCAGCTGGGCTGACAGCGGCAGCGTGCCGTCGCTGCTGTGGCGGGCGGGGGTGCTGAGGAGCACGCTTTGGCGCGTATTCGTCAGCGTCAGGACCAGACGGAGCGTTAAATTAGGAGGAACCCCGAAAGACGACCGAGACACCGGCGTGCCACGCCACTGACGGATGAAAGAGCACCCGGGAGTGGAGGGGGCCGTCCTGCACCGAGCATGTCGTTGGCCCTTGCGTGCTGCCTGAGCGATGGCCGCGGCTGTGCGGCCGGCGGCTACCGCGATACACGTTCTACAGTGCGCCTCCTCGCAGACAGTCGGCGCTCCGCGAGGACGGTCTACTTCCCAGCGGCATGCACAAACGGCCTTGCGAGGCCATCCTTATAACACGGGTTCGTGTGCTGTGTCTTTGGAGAAAGTACGGTGAGATGAGGAAGAAATGTCAGAAAATTTATCCTCAAAAAAAAAAAAAAAAAAAACGCTTACAAGGGGACTTCCTTGGATTCACTAAAGAAGTATATGTTTATACAGCTCAGTTAAGAGCACCGGATTGAATCAGTTCATCTTCAAACGCCCCTGCGCCGTTTGTCACGTCTTAACAGCACTCTGTAAGCTCGCTGAAATGTCAATACTCAGCTGTTACCGAAAAGAACACAGTGTTCCCAGTGACAATGGAATGATTCATCGACGAAAATTTTGATGGCTTAAAAGCAGCCGGAAATCACAATATATGATAGGCAAAAACTGTGAAGCAAACTAAAGAGCGAAGGAGAGATCGTGAAGAAAGTGGTGTGTTCAAACTAAAAAAAAAAAAAAAAATATCATGATACCAAGCGGCGCTAACGTTACAAGTTTCCGAGAACCCGCAAGAAGTGCAAAGATTCCAGGAAGCGGGTGCGAAAATGGCGCCTACGCGTAAAGCTTTGCATGCTAGTATAATAAATGTTGTAAATCAGTTATGCCGCAGCTTATAAGTGACAACGATCAGCACACGAGCTATCGTCTGGGGGAGGCGAAGGCCGCATTCCAACACTGTATAAAAAGCATTTATTTCGTAAAATACTCGCATGATTGCGTTTATAAGCGCCACACTATGACTACGGCCCAAAATTACGTGTCAGGGGGCCTTTTATTTGTGGATGAGGTGGTGAAGGATTGAGTAACGGCTGATGCAGTTGAACGACGTGAGTAGCCTATACACCTTGAATATGAGGGACGCTGAACTGGAAGGACTCCGGATTACTTTCGACTGCTTCGCGCTCTTTACGCTTTTAGTGTCATCGTACGGCTCTACATTAGGCTCCGATAAAAATGTGGATGCTGTGACCGAGAATAGAACCCACTACCTCACTCTGAGTAGAAGAACGCCATAGCCGCTTAGGCATCACCGCGAGTGTTCCACGGTTCATAATATTGCACATGACTACAGCGGGAAACAACCCAATTTTAGCAAATACGTTGTCTATCATATATAGGCGCCACAATCCTCTTAAATTTGTAGTAAAGTGCTATTAGCTGTAACGAATGTTTCTGAATACATTTAGAAAGAAATATTATCTAGGGACTTCAGTTGAAGATACTCTCTTCAAGGAGAAGGTGACAAAGGTGGAAAGCAATCTGAAAGCTCAGCTTCTGGCCTTTACTTCTTGGCAATGGATGTTGAATGAGGGTGTCTCGTAGCGATGACCGAGGAGTTGTCGGCGTGCAATCACTTCGCCTTAATCGATAAAAGCTCTTCATGGCATCTCGTTATAGATGTCGAAAGGCGGAGCCGGAGACAAAGCATGTTCCTAATAAATTAAAGCGAGAACAATGACTAAGCCAATACCGAAATCAGCCTCGTGGACGAATACGCGAGCTACGAGTACCCCTTGAACAAATCTCTAAGAAGTACTGCAGTTATTTTACTTTTGCGTGCTCCAACATATGTCATTTACGCTGATAACTCTATCTACGTTTTGGCTTCAATTTCCCCAAGTGCAGGATAGCAAATCGGACTTTTTACTTGTTAACCCCCTTGCCTCTTCTTTGTTTTATTTCTTTCTCTCTCTTTCGGCTTCCTTCGGCGTCACCGCGCCGAAACTGGTCAAGAAAGTCCGACCTTACGTTGTAAGCAAAGTAACATCAAAAAACAGCGTGAGAAATACGATTTGCCGACAGCAACAAATAAAAATCACAGCTTCAAAGACTTCCCCCTTCTCGTACAACTGATGTAAAGCCTAGTAAAGAGGTGACCAGTCGTGTCAACGTCGTATAAGGCGTATACTATATTTCCCAAGCAAAATACCCAAGTATAGTGTTGCGTTCACGTCACAGTAATGGATTTCACTTTACACCTTGCAGCATGCACTTGGGACAAGAAGTACAGAATATAGGGATCTATGTAATTAACAGCCGTCTCAGAGAAGCCAACTACGCGCTAATACTTGCTATGTTCACGACGTCTCTTTCAGGATTTGTTAGTTACGTGTACAAAGTTAAGCTGAGACGAAGCGGCATCTGTAGCGGCAACGAGTGAAGTGCTGAGTACACGGTGGAAAACTCGGCATGTGGTCCGGTCTTCCAGGCCCGCTGTTTCGTGCGCTAACCTTTCGTCTGTGTTGGGTATCCGTCGTAGCGTGATGCATAGCAGCACTGCCGAAATAAAGCAGTTTAAACACGGGCCTTGCAACCGGCGAACCCAGCGTGAAACCAGAAGCCCGCACGCGATTTCTCTCTGTACTGCTAGTTTGGTGTTGGATGGGATAACGGTTGCGAACAAATGGTGCCAGCCTCTCAGTGTACTCCTCCTAACTGCTGTTTGCTGGGACCTTTACGCGCTCGGAGCGGTCTTTGCGCTTGAGCTCTTCAGAATTTGTTTGCGCCTGCCTTTGCATAAACGTTCGTGTGTGTCGGTGGCGCTTATGAAACGGGAGCGCACTCCACCGATCGAGGCTCGTCCGAAGTTTGTTTGATGAGAGGGCAGAATCTTTACGGCGGGCAGATTGAGCGAAGTGAAGAATGAGAACGACCATTCCTCACTTGACGATGCAGGCGGCACAGCGCGCTGCAAAGCACACAGATGATAAGAGTGCACTGTTGAGAAATCGATGGAAAAGCAGTGTGTCGATACAATGTGAATACTTCACGCAGCAGTGCTTCATTCGATAATACTGTTTGATTCAGCGGTGTTGCTTTTCGCAAACCTGTCCATCATTGTATACTCTGTTCTGGGTAGATTATGCAGGCCGTCTTCTCTGTTCATCGCACGCGATCCTCTCAACATGATAAACGGGCATCGTGTGCGCTGCATCACCACTTACCTATATTTGTGTTCAAAAGGTATAAATTTTTAGTGAGATAGGACAAAAACGGCACTATTTTGCTTTTAGTGCTATAATGAGAGACGTATACTGTAGTGGCAGTTCAGCTCATAGTTTCTAGTTCCGAGCCATAAACAGAGTATTTTATTTTCAATCGGAACGGAAAGTTGCGCAACAGAAGGTCGCGGTGACACACTGCGCTGAAACTCTGCAGCATATTATGTATTCACATAAAAAGCATAATCAAACAGTGCCGTGCTGACTTACAGCGTTTATCTTTCCCAAAATTTCTTTTATGCTGGCACTACTCATCTGGTTAGTCATCAATGGTGCGTTAGCGATACTATAGGGCACCGTGAAAGGGCAACAGCGCAACTGAAACATCCTGCTGCCGCAGCTGCAGACAACTTTTACTGTTGTCCTGAAGGCTTGTAGAAACGTGCAATGCATTATGTTTTGAAAAATACCTTTCACTTAACTTTCTCGAAGTTTTACGCTGTTGTTGTTGTTTGTTTCGGCGGAATTTTGCCGTTCATCAGCAAACTTAATTTCGGACTGTAATATCCAACTTGCCTCGGTTCTGCGAGCAGCTGACTGGCTTGACGAAAACTGCGCTAGGGCACCTGGAGCATCTCCTTGAGTTTCCACTAATACATCAAATTTTTGTCTGCGTGTTGCACTACATATATCTGATACCAAGCTCCCTTACCAAGAAAGCAAGCACACCCCGGTCATTCCTCTCCTCCGACATTGTTTCCTTATACGAAGCTACTTTTTTTTTTCAGGAATGCTCCGTATGTTTTATTGAACCCTGGTTCATGCTTCCAACGTAAATTAATAAAACTGCCGTCATATCACGCCAAGGGGGTGGATGGCATACATGTGATCACGAGGTTGAGGCTTACGTTAAGCGTAGCGCTTACGTACGCGCTCACTGAAATAATAACGAAGCAGAAAGAACGGCCGCTTTCGGGCTTGATCCTCTTTATCGCCACATTTTAGGTTGGCCTTCAGTCACAGGAACGCTCATATTGCCATTTTGCCTTTCTCTGAGGCCCAAAACGATTGACGTGCTGAATTCACAAAGTTCTCTATTTCATCTTTGAAATTATTACTTTTCAAATTTCTTTATGTCTTAGAGTTATCTGTAAAACCTCACCTAATGACTCACTGGAAACTACGTGCACCGTGACTTTAACATACTCCCAGTTGTATTTTAATTTATAATTTCAGTTATTGTTTTTGAAGTAATCTTGACAACGCCTACCTTTGGCTCAATTTCCCCTAATAAGCAAGCATTATTCTACTGGAAACAGAAACAAGCACTCCACCCCCCGGCACTTTAATGCATCTTGCCGTCGCCGACTGATCAAACGTATTTGACGCACAAAGTTGGCACACTGGCTTCGGTTTCTGTCGAAGCAAATTCTAAATCGGTCATATTTGCGTTTGGTCCCCCGCGCGTTTCTTTTTGTAGTGACTGCCCCTTGGTTTGAGAATGGTTTCATCCCTGCCATCAAAGTTATGGGACGAAAATATGACGATAACGTTAGGAAACTTCTCATCAGCTGCCATCACTTGGAAAAATAAATGCGTCGTCCGTGCTAGACGCGGCGACTTTCCTTGCGGAAATGCAATACTTATATTAGATTTACTTCTCTGTCCCACGATTAGCTGCCAACTTTGCCAAAACGCCTAGTACAGACGCGCGAGCACGCGTCTCTTCAACGTCGAGCAGCTGCTCCTTGACGAGATGAAGTTTCCCTGCATAGTGCGTGTGATAAATGCTCTACACGTGTCAGGCGAACACAGCTGCCATTTATCAACATGAATTCGGTTATAGGCAGAGGCCCTGTATCTCCCAATCTCCTTTCCCTCGAACATGAACAAACTCTTCATTTCATTTCTTACTTTTCGTTTTCTGCTACACACACACACACACACACACACACACACACACACACACACACACACACACACACACACACACACACACACACACACACACACACACACACACACACACACACACACACACACACACACACACACACACACACGTACCCTGCTGCGCTATCTTCGGTATAGGTCGAGTGAGGAGAGCCATATGACGCGCCTCCGTTATCTGAACAGCTGCCAAAATCGCGCCCGACGCTTCCTCGTGCGGGGTCTTCTTTTGAAGTACGGAAGCGCGGGAGACGCGGTGGCGGTCGGGATGTTTTACTACATCACTGATTCAATCAGAGAGGTCGCCAGTGGCAGAGCGCCATTATTTCAGCCATTTCACCGAGAGCATCGCGACGCCGCCGGCAGGCCGACTATGATTAGAAGGCCTTATAGCCAGTTCAAACCTAGCCTTGGCGAGCTAAAACAAGCGCGGTTTCTATTTTTTATTTTCGCAAATAAGTAAACACAGAAGCAACAAACAAGCCGAGGAAATAGGTTTTGCGCGTCTAGTTACAGACGTCCTGTGACAGGCACAGGTTTTTTTTTCACCTTTCTTTTCCATTTTCTTCTGTCTTATGCGGCCGAAAATCTTTTTTAAAATTGCATTCGAAGTATGAAATAGTGGGAGTCTACATGAAAGCTCCCAATTTTGACGCATTTTTTGCAGATAAAATCGATTTGCCAAGAAACTTCGGTATCGATTGAAATGTCCCAAGGATTTATACAATGTCCAAGACTGCACTTTGAACCCACAACAAATGACCGCCACTGAGACTCACTTAGCGAGGTATAGAGAAACTTGCCTGCTGTTATATGTAGCTGCAGTTAATGTTATATTCCTACGAAATCAGCAAAAAAGAAAAAAGAAATGCGTTATTTAATAGCATCTCAGCGTATAAGCACGATTTTCAACTGGGTGGGCACTTCTCGTATCTCATAACAATGATACGTCTCATAATAATTACAGATCTTAGAAAAATAAAATTTACATGGAATACAGTGAATGATCTATAGGTATCACATATCTGATACATTATTATGAAACAACAACTAACTTTGCAGAAATAGCTGACCTAAAATTCAGCCATACGAAGTTATTGTTTTTCTTAAAACACCTTTTTACGCACAAGGTGCCTCCTAACTGCGCTCTACAGCAACTGAGGAGCAAATAAAAAAGATTGAAGAGAAAATAAAGAACAATTGAGCTATTCTGCATCATCATCATCATCATCATAATCATCATCATCATCATCATCATCTACGGCTTCTTTCTTCTTCTTTCTGGGGTTTTACGTGCTAAAACCAGTTCTGTTTATGAGGCACGCCGTAGTGGAGGGCTCCGGATTAATTTTTACCACCTGGGGTTCTTTAACGCGCACTACAACGCAAGCACACGGGTGTTTTTGCATTTCGCCTCCATCGAAATGCGACCGCCGCGGCCGGGATTCGGTATCATCATCAGCCTATATTTATGTACACTGCATGACGAAGGCCTCTCCCTGCGATCTCCAATTTCCCTTGTCTTGCGCTAGCTGATTCCAACTTGCGCCTGCAAATTTCCTTACTTCATCACCCCACGTAAAGTTTTTCTGCCGTCCTTCTCAGCATTCTCTATGGTCGACCGGTTATCCATCCTACGCATTACATGGCCTGCCCAGCTCCATTTTCTTCTCTTAATGTCAATCTAACGCTCATTGGACTCGCCGATATCCTTCCATGCACCGTTAGGCTCTCCATTTATGCCGACGACATTTGTATTTGGACGTCGGGTGTGACACGACTTCAGCTACGCGCGTGGCTTCAGAAGGCAGGCGCTTTAACATCAGCCTACCTTCGAGAACAAGGACTTAAAATATGTGAAAAATGTGCAGTGGTAGCATTTACCAGAAAACCAATGTCTCCATACGTGATGTCCGTAGACGGACAGCTTATCTCGTACAGCAGAACTCACAGGTTTTTGGGGGTGATTATTGACAGAAATATCTCCTGGACCCCTCATGTGAATTATGTGAGAAAACGTCTGACGGGAACTTGCCATATTAAGTTCCTAGCAGGAAAGACTTGTGGAGCGTCAGTACAATCTATGCTGCAACTATACAGGGTCCTCTTTATTGGATTTCTGTGGTACAGCCTACCGGTCATCCCCAACACTTGCAGAACTAACCTGAATATAATGCAAGGCATCCAAACCCAAGCCCTCAATATATGCCTTGGTCTACCGCGGAGTGCGTAAACGACAGAAGTTATTGCAGTCGCTCAAGATTACACTATTAGGACGCGCATTGACATTGAAACACTACGTGTGCACATACGACACTTCACCCGGACACCTAACCACCACTTCGCAAGCCTCCCGGTAGAAAGGCCCCACCAGACATTCAGTGCAACTGTCTTCGCGCACCGTGCCTCTCTTACGTCAGGGTGCGCACCTGCGGCAAGACCTTCGATTCATCTATGGTGTCTGAGCCGTACTCAAGTGAACCTCACAATTCCAGGACTCCAGAAAAAGTCGGACATACCGCCATCTGCACTGAAGCAACTTTGTTTACTCCTCTTGTATGAGAAATACAGTGACTGCACACACGTATATACTGACGGCTCAACTACACCAACCAGTTCCGGTGGCGCTGTAGTTATCCCAACAATGGGAATAACTCAACGGTTCAAGACTTCCCATATCGCTACGTCTACAGCTGCAGAGCTCGCGGCTCTCCGCGGTGCGCTTCATGTGATAAATACAGAGAGTCCTGGAAAATTGGCCGCCTTCTGCGATTCAAGGCCGGCCTTACAATGTATACAGTCGTTTCTCCGACATGAAACTCACAATCAGCTGACGTGGGAAACCATGGAACTTATCCATCATTCCATGATATCTCATTTCAATGAATACCAGTCCATTGCGGTATCATTGGAAATGATGACGCAGATAAAGCAGCTCGGGCGTCAAACCAAAAAGACCACCGTGTCCAAATTCCTCTATCAAGGACCGACGATGCGAGACAGCTTCGTATTCTAGCACGCACACTCCCGTTAGCTGAGTGGAATATTGCACATACAAGGCGCAACAGACTGCACAGACTAATCCCTTCGCTGTAACTAGGACCTCCGGCTGGACTGCACCGACGCGAGGCGTCTCTTCTGTGTCGGTTGTGGTTGGGAGTTGCCTTTACGAAACCTTTATTCAGCACTAATTGGAATGGCTGACAGTCCTGCATGTGATGTCTGCGGATGCGAGGAGAACATTGACCACTTATTGTGCCGCTGTCCTCAATTTGAAGCAGAAAGACAATCTATGCTCAAAGCATTCCGGAAACTAGATGATCGTCCTCTGAGTGAACAGACTATACTAGAACACCGTCCCCACTGATCATCGGCTCAGAGGGTAGTGAAGGCACTTTTATGCTTTCTGAGAACGTTTGGTTTGTACGAGAGCGCTCTGTAGTACGGTCCGTGCACGTCTCTATAACCCCTCCCCCCTCTCTCTCCCTTCTTTTTCTTCCCATTCTCCCTTCCCCAAGCGTAGGGTGGCCAACCGGACTCTTGACTGGTTAACATCCCTGCCTTCCTTATATTCCCCCTTTCTCTCTCTTTCTGTTGACTTTCGTTTGTATTCTCACTTACTTAACTGTATATTTCACTAGCATGTGGCATCAACCTCATAAATGGAGCACAAAAGGGAGAAAAACATTTTGTGCTCAAAAATATAGAAGCTACCAAATACCCAATGAAAAATTTGAACAGAGTTTTGCAGAAAAAGCCGACCTAAAATTCAGCCATTTATATCTAACCCAATGCAATAAATTATCGAACCACTACGTCAGGTTAGATAATCTATAGCCTTGTGATAAAAAAAACTCCCCTCTTAAAGGTTTAATGCTGCAAAAGTTCTTGAAGTGGCCCTGAACTGATCGTTTGTTTATTATAAAATAAGAAGCACTCGCACTTGAGCAACACGGCTTTTGACATTGCTTCGCTGACTTCGTCTTTACAGTACAATGTCCCGGCTCGAATACTCTTCTTGTCCATATAATGTATAGAACTACGAGATAGAGAGAGCTCTTTGTTTAAGAACAGAACGGTTCACCAGCAAAAACTCGCCTGCACGCTGCTCGGCAGGGGAAAAGGAAGAGACATATTCCAGAGGATGGTCAGAGGAAGAGTAAAAAAGCAAAACAAATACCGCAATTTTCACTTTGGCATCGTTCTACTACAGTTGATGAAGGTACGTATTTAGTGCGAAACTTGTAATCTGGAAGAATATTCGTGACGAGCTACGGACGCTGAGTCACGACTTCGAAATTACGAATGTTGCATTAAGGTATAAAATAAGAACCGAGCATGACGCTCTTTTCATAGGCGAGAATAGGTACTCAACATCTGCATTATAAGGTCAGTCGGCCGCGGCTGAGCTTGTATATGTTCTGTGTTTATAAGGTAGTGGGTTCGGTCACCCTTATAAACTCTGCACTGAAGTAGACCTCAGTGAGCCAGTACTTGTGCACCTCCTGCTGAAGCCGAAACACCCGGTGTTTTTCTTTCTTTTCATGCGTTAACTCTTTCCCTATGTGTAGGACAGCAAGCCGGACCTGCGTGTGTTTGACCTCCCTGCCTTTTCTTCCATTTTCTCTTTGTCTATAACATGCTCAAGGGACACCACGTTATCGCTGTTCTCGCGAAATGGACTCCCAGTTAAGAAATAACGGTAATCTTAAACGAAAATAAAAGGTCATTAGTTCTGAAGAAGTTACGGTTAACTTGTAGTAGACAAAGACATTCTCTTACAGATATGAAAACGAGCCAACGAACCCTGGCTTATGCACAAAATCATATTTAAAGGCATCGAAGCTTTCACCCCGCAACTAGATATGCAAGCTAAATGCAAGGTCACAGTGAGTGCTCAGAGGTGGTGGCAGATTTTGTGTTAGACCTTTCCAGTGTGACGAATACATCTTCTGTTTTATACTACAAGGACTCTACCAAACGTTAGGCAGCTTTGCTACGTTTAAGCATACTCTAATTTGGGCAAAAGATAGATGTATATTTTATTAGTCTTGCTAGCACATATTGATGTTTTCGCGTCTAAAAGGAAGGTAAAAAAGCGGCTTCGACGACGGGTGGAACCTTCAAAACGGTGCGGTACTCACCATGCACGACTGAGGGCTGGGTTAGTTGATGTGATTCCCATCATGTGAAAAAGAGCCTGAAAAACGCGGGCAAGAAATAGAAGACGACGAACACAAGGGCCGTAATCGTCGTCTTCTAATTCTTGCCCACGTTTCTTGCTCTGTTTTTCACAGCGGTACTCACGCGGTGCTGCGTTTTCTACGTGTCTGGACATATTTCAACATAGCATAACGCACATTGTAGCGTTACAGCTGGCTGTAACGTTGAGTGATAAGTTGAGTGATAAATCACGACGCAACGCCTACATCTAGGAAGGAGATTACTGCGTTCTCTGTCGATTATATTAATTTTGTGGACCATAAGGGCAGCAACACAGAAGCGCCCGAAAAGAAGTGCGCTCCAGTTTGACTGAGAGATAATGAGCGCCGAACATGCAGGCGCGTTTGAAGACACGAACGTTTGGGTTCAGGCGTTGCCTAAGCAGAGCCGCCGTTGTTACTGCGCAGCCTGCTACGGGCCGGGACGTTTAACATTCAAGACAGCGTGTTGCACTTTTGCCAATGCACAGCTTGTCGCTTGACTTTCTGCGTTTTCTTGTTTACAGGATATATCGACGCCTTTTAGGCGCTCGTCCTTCGTTGCTGCCTTGCTACCACTGCTCTAGCCTGCGCTAAAGGACGCTCACATGGCGAAGAGTCGGGACAGCCAACGGACCCTTTTTTATTTTTTTTGTTATGTATACGCGGTTCCTGTCGCAGGCCTGGGACGACGACAAACGTGGCGCCTATTTCGGCGCAGCGTCCCCTGCGCCCAGCCGCAGGGTTCACGGCCGCCACACCGGCGGCAGCAATAGCACCAGCATCGAATGAGCCGCGCCGCACGGAAGACGGGTCGTGCACGCGCCGGGGTTGACCGCCCAAAATAGACGGCGGCCTGCCTCCTCAAACCCCTCTTCGCGTATCCTACCCGTGCGGGCGGGCAAGCGCTCTTCAGCGTCTTCTAATTGCCGTAGAAATGCGCCTACTCGGCACTCGCGGGGCGAACATCAATTCCATCACGACGACGTTACCGCGCGGCTGGGAACATATTTATAGAGTGAAACCACTCCGCGCGCGCTGTTCGTCCGCCCATCAGTCATGTCGAGGCGGCGTCAAGTACGCGGGACATATATTCATCTCTCGATCGGATTCGCGTGCGCGACGCCACCCATCATCGGCGAAATGCGTGTATGCTCTTCGGAAGTGACTGATTTCGCGAACGATACGATGCTTGCTACGACTATGGCAGCGGGTGGCAAAAGTTGACTCAGTGTAACTGCTTCTTCATTCACTCGCACGTCAGATGCCTTCTGCAGCGAGCTCCGCCACTCGACCTGGCGATGCGCAGCAAAACGAAGGATGAGCACGTCTACTAAATGTACTATATGAAGGCCCTGTTCAAACTAAAAAAAAAAAAAACATCCTTAGCACATCGTTTTTGCCAGTGAACGTTTTTCCCACATCGAGGAATGTGTGTCCGTGTTATATGCGGAAAGAGGTAGCCTAAATTTTTTAACTGTGTCTTGGGTTAGCCGGCTGTAATGTAGCCTACCCTTCCGTCCGTCTGCACATCAACATCAACCTATAGCAATTGCTTTGGAAATACGACTAAGACAACTATCCTCGAGTTTTCTCAAGATCTGCTTGCGCATTTTTTATTTTTAGGGATTGTTGGCCAGGCGGCAAGTCAAATGACATTATACCACGTGTCCCACGTAACTTGTGCCACAATTTAAAAATATGAATAGCGCGACAATTTTACGTGTTTTGCGGGCTTTCTCTCATGCAGTAGAGCGGCAAGTTGGGCTAGTTGGTGGAAAGGGGGATGCTGCGCTACAAAAACACGAACAACAGAAGCATAAGTGGTCCTGTCCACGTATACTTGTGTTGACCGTGTTTTTGTAGCACAGTGTACTCCTTTTACAAGATGAGCTTTCTCTCATGCTTGAAAAAAAAAATCTTATGTAGCACGCATTGAGCAGCAGAAAGCTGGATAGGGAATTTTTTAGCATCGTTTACAATTTTCTGATGGACGCTTTTGCTCTGAATATACTATTTAATGAAGGTGAATAATTAATAATAAATAATTGTGTAATTAGGACAAATGACTTGCTCCAAGTGACGGCAAACAACATTCTGTCCAGCCACGTGGCACTTGCATATTTTAAACATTTGGAACAAGTTACGTGGGTCACATGGTATAACGGCACACTGCGCTTCATTTCTGCGCTGTGGCAGACACCAAGACAATGATGTCTCCTCTTTGTCGAATACAGAGATGAAAAGGGGACAACACCAACTTCACACGTCACGAAGGCTGGAACGTCCACGGTGCATGAAGCGGACAAAGCTTTTCAGCTTTCATAGCAGTCTACCTGTGCTTTCCTTTGTGGCTCCATTATCTTGGTGAATGAAAACACCTGAGTGTATCTTAATCACTAATGCAACGAAAGCAAAACTATTTTTTACCACATTTGCTGAGAAAGGCGGCAACAAATTGTGCTCATGAGGCGAACAAAAAGTACACAAGAAATGTTGACGTCTGTAAAGTACACATGTATATTTTATACAATAAAACAACATATGGTACAGACAACACTAATAATGACGAGCAAACTAGCGGCATAATTGTTCAACCGTTACGTTTTCCTACGCATAGATCTCATAGAATGGTACTTCTCCGAAACATCTGTTGCGGTGGCGAGGACATCATGAGTGCCCGGGCACTCGATATCAACCGATTTGAAGCGGCTCAGGAATGTAATCAACTCAATGAGCCATGCTCTTGTTGGTTGGAACCAACCAATTGCAACGTAGAAGTTTTTAGAAAGATTTGACTTTGAAATATAGCAGTATCCTTATATTAAGAAAGTAACCAGCTACTAAAATAACGGAGAACTAGACTCCTCGGTGATAAATACCGCAGATGCTTCCGTCATGAAAGACTAGGCTACGCCGCCATTACATAACGGCGTTTAAGGGCCCATTCACACTTGCGACAAGGCGAGGTCGCGCGACCAAGTTGGTCGCAAAGCGACCAGTCGCAAATGGTCGCTTTTCTCGAAATGCGACCGTTTCGGGCCAGTCGCTCACTGCTCGATTTTTCAGTCGCGCGACTACAGTCGCAGAACAGCTGAACCAATCAGATGCGAAGGAACAGGACGTCCGTATACGCAGACGCTTATTTTACGCGGCGATGACATTTCAAGCAGACGTGAACGGCATATCGTGATATATTTCGGTTTAGCGACTCGTCGGTCGCATTTGTAAGTGTGAACATCGTTCGTCTTGAGTAGTTTTCTGGTCGGCAGTCGCAATTGGTCGCGCGACCTCGCCTAGTCGCAAGTGTGAATGGGCCCTAAGACGTGATTTACGATGATATTGCCATAGGCACCTATAGGTCAAAGAAAGAAGCTATCCTGGGTTTTTGTTATCAAAAGAAGACAGCCTTCTTTTATGTAAGTTCAGGGAAAGTGAACAAATGGAGATTCCCGTGGCTCAGATGAAAGAATTTACGGGTAACTCTGAAATCGGCTGACGCAGAACGATTAGGGTTCCGTGATTTAAACCGGTACAATATAGTGTGCGCCGTAACGGTGGCACATGCTACATACTTTTCCACTGTACAAAGAAACCAAGCCGTTTCTGTCCACTAGTTCCGGGCTCACCGAAACGTAACTGCGTGTCAGCTTTTCGCAACAGCGTTTCCGAAACGCCGTCTTTATTATGTGCTAACTTCATACCTTAAAGGGACACTATAGAGACAAACAATAAATCAGGTCAAGCTTTTGTATTGTTATTCTGCAATTCTCGGCGTTCGATCGGTGGAAAAGGAGACGATTTTCTGTATGGGAAGAAAGCAGCCCAAGGCCGAAAAGAAGGATTTACAGAAAGGGGGATATTTTTTCTCTCGCGCAAACTGCAGCACAAAAGAGGTTACTGCGCTTAGTCACATATATACACTTCACAGACTCCGCGCGAGTTTTCGTTCTTATTTTTTATTTATTTTTGGCAAGTGCGAGAAATTCTTCTGAATGTTAGCAGCTCTAATTTCCTTTTATTTTCACATACGCTGTAGTCTTTCTTAATCAACTACCTATAGTGGCCTCTCCTAGTCATTGCTGTACTGTGTGAATACACAGAGCGCCGTTTCAGGGATTTGGAGGTGGTGTCATCACGGGCATTCGCCTTTTGGGCCTTTCTACATACGTACTTTACTAAACCTCTGTTCTAGATAAAAGTGACCTGTTTGCTATTTTAAAACTGACAGCTCGACTCGACGTCTTCTTTAGAGACGGTTTTACCCACCAGTGCAACAGCAAAGAAAGTTTGAAACGAGTTTTGCCCAAGAAGCAAGAAAGTATTTCCCGTTTTCCGTTGGTAGAATGAGCAGGCAGTCCGAATCAAAGAGAAAAAAAGAAACATTGCGAGGGGCTCATGGCTTCTGTTGAACATGTCCAGGGTTATTTGAGGGAAGCTAGCCGCACCCTGTATACATCGCTCTGACGAGCGCTGGACGTTTCATTAATAAACGCTTCTGTGCGGTCACTGACACATGCGTGCTAGCAGAGCGTGGTTGCTGGGCTCACCGTAAGCTGACATGTTCCATAAGCGACGTCTCAAGAAGCGACTGGGAGATACGTGCGTGTTACAAATTTTTGTTGAAAGTTCTGCGGCCTCATTTCTGCGTTTATTGACTCTACTGCGTACGTGTGATTGCGTTCACGTGGTTTCAAAGCGTCCGAACAATGACTTTGCTTACACATAAGTTATTGATGACCCTACAGTGCCTAGAGGTCAATAATCTAATTATGTAGACGCCGTTCTTTATCTTTCGTCTACACGTCACATTCGAGGTGTAGCGGACAACCTCTCGGATTTATTGCAGTGCTTGCGCCATAACCAACGCAATGATTCCACTAACGTTCACAAACTTGCTTTCGAAACGCTCATTCGCCCACAGCTATAGAATAGGCATTTTCAATCCGGTCTGTTATCACAAATGCCAGTCATCCTAAAATAGGGCCGCACGATTCTCCTGCAGAAATATATTTACCAATCTATCATAAACGAAATTCAAGGCGCTATTTCATCCCCTGATCCACTTAAGTGTTGGACGCAATATTGTGTTTCTATGTTTAGTTCGGAAATAAGTGCATACAGTCAGCCAACCCCGAAATTTAGCCGTTCGCGTCGCGAACATTACGTAATAACCGCGAGGTTATGCACGTCAGTCTACGCTCGCTTTGCATTCATCGGTGCTCCCATGTACCCATTCGCGTCGGGAAAAATCAAACCGTACGAAAAAAAAGAAAACAAACAAACAAACAAACATATGACATGCCCGTTAGAGCTCCGGGATTGCAGTACTCTTAAATGGAGTGCAGTGCTCCCTATGGACCAACAGCGCATTTGGACCCACTGGTGTGCTGCCTGATCTGCTTATCATTATCGTGAACGGCCGCGAGGGAGGCACATCACCGGCGTAAATCGCACGGCCATCGCCTGCGTCGCTGCCCTGTCACTTATTATGCGACAGCACACCAGGGTAAATGCGCTACACGTTTGGGAGCACTGAAATAGCGGCGCACAAGCGGGCATGTCACCTGCTTTTCTTCTTCTTTTTTTTTTTTCATATTTCGCTGGCTCTTTTTAGGGCGTAGAAAAAATGAATACGTGAACAGTGGAAGTTAGAAGTTGCTGAATTAGATGCTTCCTAGAACGATCAACAACTTCATTTTAAATTTTGCCCTGAAGTCGTTTGAAGTCGTTTATTAATCTTTACCAATTCTGAAATTAAGCAGAACACAGAAATTAGCGCGACTTGCTCCATACAATAGCCAGCCACACAGATTTGATCGCATCCTCATAGAGTTCTTCGGCATTCTTTTCAGCCTTGGCTAAATTTAGCTGGGTAGCCTGTAATAAGCACACCCATTAACACATTAAACTCACTACGCAAGGTAGAAGGATTATTCAAGACAACGGCATATGACCCAAATTCTAACAGAATGTGAGCATTATTTCTGTTATTGTGTTCGAGGCTGCAGCACTGTGGGAGAGCCACCGCGCTCTCTTTAAAGATTTGGCGTGAATTACAACAAGCGGAGTAGCTGGCGGCGCCAAACCTTCTTACATACTTAAAAAAAAATTACAAGGGTGTGAATCTCCGTTCTTCCTCAGCGACAGAGGACAATACACAGAAGGTACACTGTCCTCTCGAGAAAGTGTATTGTTCACATGAAGACGGAGCGACGCGTCTGCTTATTTCAGCTTTGAGGTGACGCCGAATAGAGTGACCCGGGCTGAGAATACGCAGCCAGACTGCTGCTCTGCGGTGCCTAGAAGCGCGTATTATAATCTGACAACACGGCCATAAGCGCCATCACCCAGCGACTACAGGTGGATTAGCACTGCTGGACAACTCTCAACTTTCATTTAAAGTAAATGAAAGCTAGTTATAATATGTTTATCACAAGGAAAAATTTTCCAGCATTTTCCAGAAGACTAAGACGAACAGACAGGGAAAGCCTCTTCGTTGTATCTCACTTCACAGAAAAAAAAGAAAAGAAAAAAAGAAAAGAAGAAAACACAAGTGCAGAGAAGTAGAATATACGAGAAAAAGCTGTCCGGTTGCAATAATTATTCCAAGTTTTATCATCCTGTTGCCGCTATCCTGTTCCGTGGTTCGAGACATAAAGCGAACCGACCGCCACTTGAAGAAAGTGACGGTACACCATACCTTGGCACAGCAAATGAGATGCACGAACAAGCACACACATCAATGTTGACCGCTCCTACCACTCTTCTCTCTCCCCTCACACAGGTCAGTGCCATACATACGCAGCGGGATTTGTGAATAGACGTGCACTTTTGCACGTATGTATTTAAGTGCGTCATTTTGGAAGCGCACTATCCTAAGATTTCGTTTATCTTTACACCTGAGAGAACGCCGCGCAGATTGGTCAGCGCGTATTTATTTTAGACGTACGAGAGTGCATGCGCTCGAGTGCTAGTTTTGGGTTTCCTGGTCTCAACAGTCTGCTGGTTGATAGGGATTTCGTGACAGCCAGTGCGCTCCCAACGTCGCCGTGCTTTCTGTTTTTCTTTAAAATTTCATCTCTTCGTGGCATGCAAATATTACGAAGCTACCTCGTGATGGTGGCATCCGATTTACAGAAGGTAAAGCCGTAGCATGCAGGCTGCCTTAAAAGCGAGGCGATCGACCCACGCAGGAAAAAGTCACTCTATGCATGCACCTATATAAGTAGCGGCTCAGTGCAGCCCCTTAAGTTAGTCGCGGTATAACGCTATAGCTGGTCGCGACTATCGGGACAACCGACACGAGTTACAACGCCTGGCGTGCCGTCTACTCCGCAGGCGGGCTTCTGCATGCATTAAGAAACACCGGCAAAACCTCTCCGCGTGCGCGCGTCGTATGCGAGTGCCTACGGTGAGAGGCAGGCACGCGGCGTTGCCGGCGGCGACCCACCGTTGGATTCCTCGGAGTAGTCGGACGGCGCCAGGGGCTTCCTGAAGATGTGCCACTCGATAGGCGCCGAGCAGGGACTCGCCGTCAGAAGCAGCGAATTGCGCTCCTTCTCCACCAGGAAGAACACCCTGCGGTGGGAAGAGAAAAGTCACAAAAGAAAGAGCTTAGCAAATGGATCGTGCACGGTCGGCTGCCGGCATACGCTGTTGGCGTGATGCGACGGCGTAGTTTACTAGCGCTAAAACGCGCATCAGAGCCCATTACTCGGGATGGAGTCCATGATAGGCGCTTCCGAGCAGAGAAGAAAACAAACAGAAAAGGTACAGCAGGCGGGCAAACGCCCACCAGGACCACTGTGCAGCTTCGATAGCGGCGCTGAGACGTGCGTCGCACTTACACACAAGTGCTGTACGGCGCGGCGGGCGGCATCTCAATACAGTGGCTATAGATCAGCTGGAACAAAAACGACATTGGGAAAGAGCGCACGTTGCTACCTTTGAAAGCATCAAATTTTTGCTTTTGCAAGATCCTAAGGTGCAGTGCAGAGTTCGTATATAGCAAGCTCCGTACGTTTACCTCACTACGGGCTCAAGGTAAGTAGGCCGCCA